>NW_023270268.1:38916431-39102271 GCF_011800145.1 Mirounga leonina
CAGCAGGGAGTCTGCTTCTCCCTCTGACCCTCCCCCATCTCATGCTCTCTCTCTCTCTCTCAAATAAATAAATAAAATCTTTAAAAAAAAAAAAAAACAAATAAGAAAGTTGGGAGTTTTTTCCCCATTTCACCGTGTTACCTCCTTATAAGCCATCCAATGAATGAACCCTTTTTTGGAATCCCTTTGCATCTGACCTAGACTGGTTGAATAATTGATTGATATGAATAGTTGAGTGCACTGGAGAATTCCTAGTAAGAAAGAAAGACTATGGGGTTTTTGTTATTTTCGCAGACTAGGTACCCCACCCCCAAACGACATATAAGAAACAAATGTGCATTACACTATACTCTGGCCATTTATAACAAGATCCTTTCCACTTAAAGTCATCTAATATGGTTAAGTGTACCAGTGGATGCCTCTTTCTCCACCAGCAATGAGGGAAGGATTTACTCTGGATACTGAGTTGTCTATTGCCAACCTTGGAAGCCTGGAGAGGCAAATGCTAAGTATGACAAATGAGTCACATGATTTAGACATTAATCTAGAAAATACTTGAGCCATTCAAGGTCAATTAAACTTTTTATGTATAGAATTCATAATCTACCAAATGAAAAAACCAAGAAGCCCCCAGCAACTTGGACATTTTCTCTAACTCTTGCCTTCGTTTTTCAAAAGCAAACACTGGAGTTTGGCTGCTGGTAAAGGAATCAAGATGTCAATAACATAGTAACAAAATTTCTGATCAGTTACTGGCAATCCTGCTAGAAAAAAAATTGCTATAGTAACAGAGATAATTATCAGCATCTTTGGGGGTCAACCTGTTTGGTGAAATAGTGTTTAGAAATGCAGATGAAAATAGGTAAGAGAGTGAGGAGGTAAATAAATACCTTTTTTAAAATAAATAATTTATGTCCAGGTGCTAACCAGAGGTAAAACTGAAAAGTATGTTTTAATTAAAATCCTATGCTACCAACAAAGTCATTTAAAAATTACTTATTTCAAGATAGATAATTTTCTATTATCCATGTGAACAGAAAGAATCATGTGGAAGAAATCATCCAAAACAGCAGAAGATCTAGAAGTTGCTCCTATTTATTTCAGAAATACATTATTTAATTTGCTTTTTGCATGTTTCAATTCACTTTTCTAAGTCTGACTTAGGCTAATATTATAATTAGTTTGACTTTCCTGAGCCCTCATCAAGTTCTAGGAGGAAGTTAATCTAGAAATGTGCTAGTGGACGATAATGTGAAAAAAAAGTGATTAAAAATTATCTATCTTGAATGAGGAAAAATGATAGACCAAGAATCTCCCCTCCTATCCCAAAACTCTCAAAATGGAAACAAATGTCTATATTTTAACAGAAAACTAAATCTGTACGAGTGAAAGTGCTAAAACAAACTTCACTAATATCAAGGAAGCTCTCAGGTCTGACTCAAAATGTTATGGAATGAGTCACTGGTTCTTAGCATGTACTTGTATTGTTAAACACAAATTCACTTATTTCTTCTTCCAAGGGTTGATCCAGAATGCATAACACACTACAAGGTGTAATCTTGCGGCACCTGGGTGGCCCAGTCAGTTAAGTGCTGGACTCTTGGTTTTGGCTCAAGTCCTGATCTCAGAGTGGTGGGATCCAGCTCCCCCATCCCTTCACCCAGCAGGCTTGTGCTCAGCATGGAGTCTGCTTAAGACTCTCTCTCCCTCAGGATGCCTGGGTAGCTCAGTCAGTTAGGCATCTGCTTTCAGTTCAGGCCATGAACCCAGAGTCCTGGGATTGAGTCCCGCATCGGGATCCTTGCTCAGCGGGGAGTCTGCTTCTCCCTCTGCCTGCTCCTCCCATTTGGGCTCTCTCTCTCTCTTTCTGTCTCTCTGAAAAATAAATAAAAATCTTAAAAAAAAAAAAAAGACTCTCTCTCACTCTCCCTTTGCCCTGCCCCCTTCTCTCTCTCTAAAATAAATAAATCTAAAAAAAAAAAGAGGTAATCTTATCTATTTTCTGACCCAGAGTCCTGAGAGCAGAAGGAAACTTCCTTCCAATAACCGAAACAGTTCACAAATTTGCAAAAATAAAACCATTTTTAAAAGATGGGTCATTGGGACGCCTGGGTGGCTCAGATGGTTAAGCGTCTATCTTCGGCTCAGGTCATGATCTCCAGGTCCTGGGATCGAGTCCCATGTAGGGCTCTCAGCTCAGCAGGGGGTCTGCTTCTCCCTCTCCCTCTGGCTCTCCCCCTGCTTGTGCTCTCTCTCTCTCTCAAATGAATAAATAAAATCTTTAAAAAAATAAAATAAAAGATGGGTCACTTCACAATTTTTCTTTTTCCTACCCAAGATTTCCAAACTAAACTGGTGGAGTGAAGATCTCTTGAGATTGACTGTGTGTTAGTATATTTATAAACAGCCAAGTGGTCAGTGTTTTGTGTTGGCAGCCAAAAGCCAGTCATCCTAAATCAAGGTTTACAGGTGCAAATTTTTTCACTCCCCTGTATATTCCTTTTGACTTAAGGGAGATTTGATCTGAGTAGCCAGCTGGCAATATATACACAATGACACTTAGAACACATGTGTAAACTTGAAACAAGTAGGGACACTTGGATGGCTCAGTTGGTTTAAGCATCTGACTCTTTTTTTTTTTTTTTTTAGATTTTATTTATTTATTTGACAGAGAGATAGACAGAAGAGCACAAGCAGAGGGAGTGGCAGAGGGAGAGGGAGAAGCAGGCTCTGCACTGAGCAGGGAACCCGATGTGGTACTCGATCCCAGGACCCTGAGATCATGACCTGAGCCGAAGGCAGACACTTAACCATCTGAGCCACCCAGGCGCCCCAAGCATCTGACTCTTGATTTCGGCTCAGGTCATAATCTCAGGATCCTGAGATTGAGCCCCAAATCAGGCTCCATCCTGGGCACAGAGTCTGCATAAGATTCTCTCTCCCTCTCTCCTTCTCCCTCTGCTCTCCCTCCTTCACTCTCTCTTTCTCTCTCTCTCTTAAAAAACAAACAAACTTGAAACAAGTATCATGAAAGGCAGAGTCAGAAGAATTACTATCTTTTTATTGAATGTATCTGTCATTTGCAAAACAATTACATTAAGTATACCCCCTTAGTCAACTAAATTGTTCCAATAGTGTGGTGTTTAAAAAGGACACATACATGTGTGTTAATATATTGCATATGAGGGCTCAATTATTTAAACAAAAATATATGATCAGATGGAATCCTTACCTTTTCAAGTATTGCATTGCCTTGGTGAGGATTGATGTTATGCTGGTTTATTTCTCTCTTGTATTTATATTCATAAACTTGGTCAGTGATATTAATCAGCAGAGTTGATGGACTGAAGGCCAGTTTTCCACAATCATACACAGTTCCACTTTCAATATCTGTTGGTGCTGTAGCATACCGTAAGATTAATCCCATTATGAGGCCTAGAATAAAGAATAAACAATTGCATTGGAGGAACTGAATCTAAAATGTTCACTACTGGATGCTTTTAAACATATGATTTTGAACTTACAGAAGTGGCAGGAGAAAAGGTTATATCATTACCTGGCTTAGAAAATTGTTCACTCTTCTATAGATACCAGTTCAATAGATTGTATTAAGATATTTGTGGTGTGGACACTATTGCTTGAATATCCAGCATATATTCCCCTGTTTTTCCTTCCTAATGGAGCCACAAATTTTGGAGAGAAAAGCTACCCACTTCTTTTTTTTTTTTTTAACAGTTTTTTTATTTTGTTATGTTAATCACCATACATCATTAGTTTTTGATGTAGTGTTCCACTTCTATAAAACCAAACGCTTCAAGAAAACCTTTGCTCTTTAACAGATACTGAGTAATCTTATCAGTCAGTGGATTAAATTTCCCAAAAAGTTTTTGGTCCACAAGTCAGCACATATTTAAAAGAGTACCATCAAACTAAAAGGAGGCACTTATAGTCCATGGTTGGGAGAGAGATGTTCTTTCTTTTCTCCTTTGGGACGTGAAAAGGCAATTTGTTTCCCCATTTTTTTGCTGGCAGATATTTTGCGACCTTGAGGGGACCCAGTCCAAGGGCATGGTCAATATACTGAGAATCTTAGGACCAAGATACAGACAGAACCTAGGTCCTGATGACATCACCAAACCATTGGATCACCCTATTCAGAAGACACCCTACTTCTAGACTTCTCGTTATGTGATACAATACATTCTTTAATTTTTCAAACAACTTTGAATCAAGTTTCTGTTTACCTGCAGCAAATGCTTTCTAAAGATACAACATTCCTTTCAGTGAAGAGTTAAACCCAAGTAACAATCCTTGACTTTTAAGTTTACATACTTACATGTTACGATGCTTATGGTAATCTGGACTGTAAACTCTCCTAGTATTATGGATTTATTAATAAATAGCAAAGAAACTTTAGAGGCCTGATGTATGTGTTTTAAGATAAATCCACAATCCACTATTTAAAACATCAAATGTTGGAAGGTTTTACCACTCTTGTGAATCTAGTCACCTAATAGCCTTTCATTTACTTAATAATTTGTTGGGTGCCTATTTTGTACAAGACATTTTTAGACTTAAAAATGCAACCCCAGTTCTATAGGAGCTCAAGTTTGTAAAACACAAACCCTTAAGCAAACAATTATAATACAATGTGACATGTGCTATGACAGCTGGTAAGCCCTCTGTTATATGAGTATAGAGAGAAAACACTCCAAAGCCCTTTGAATGATGCAAAGCTTTAGAGGAATCTTAAAAGGTCATATAAGATTTGTCCAGATAAGCTGAATCAGGGAATAAGCTGGGATCCAGGTTGCACATGTGGGTGGCAGTACATAACAGCAGAGACAGCTAAAAGATCCCCAGGATTTATGTTCACCAGTGTGTAGCACAGTTGTCAGGAAAGTGGATGCTCAGTCAGAGATGGTTTCCTGACTCGTGTCTGGTTAAGTTCTCCCCAATGGAATATAAGCAAAAGTGATATGTGCCACTTCTGGAACACAGCTTTGAATAAGTAGGTGAGTTTTCCCCTTCTCCTTCCCCATCTATCAGATAGATGGGGAGGAAACAAAGGCCCTATAAGTAAACAGAGTCACTAGACTGAAGGAGCCTTGGTCCCTGAGATACCAGGTGGGGGGGAAGCCTCTGCCAACCAGGAATACCTACATTGGACTATTATGTGAGTGAAAAGTTAACTTCTGTTGTGTTGTCACTGAAATTGTAGTGTTAATGTGTTAACCATCACCAGGATAACCTACTGGAGATTATGTATAAATACAGAAGGACTTAAGAAACCTGGTGGATTTAGAGAGTCAGTAGTGGTGTGAGAAGAGAATAAATGGGGGAGAGAAAAATGATAGAGAGAAAAAGAGAGGGGTTGAGAACTCTAGACTACAGGCCAGAGGCAGAGACCAAGTCATAAGGTAAGTTCCTTGGTCATGCTAAAAAGTTTTTATTTTTAACTCAGTGGTAATGTAGAACTATTAAAATATTTCAGGTAGGAGAGTAAAACAATAAAATGTTTATGTAAGTGCTATCACTTTGGCAATAATGTAGAGACCTAAAGAGAATGATGGGTGAGAATAAAAACAGATTTTCTTTCAAGAATATTTTTACCTCATTCCAGCTTCAGTATTTGGCCCACTCCTCCATCATAGTGAGAAATACTGTATCCTAACCTTTGTTAGCAAGAGAAAATAAGTGATGGATACATAACCACCATGAGCGCTTGATCCACCATAGAACAGTGGGCAGACTTTCATGTGCCATATCAAACGATTACAGTAAAACTAGTCAGGAAAGAGAAGGGAAAGCACATTATCTACACTGCAAGTAGTTTAGGGTGCCTGTGAAGAACATCACTTTGCCAAGACTCTTTGTCTAAGAAGGATTCATTTTCTAAGTTATTTGGCAAGTACCATAAGTGATTCTATGACCTGTGTTTTCTATTCAAGTGGGATATAAATAAAGGAAGTCCAAGACACTATCTGCGTGGGGCCTGAATAGAGAGAACCTATATTAATACTGTTCAAAATTCTCAGAAGGTGAGCCGCTTATTTTTGCAATATGCTTTCAGCGCAACAGCAAGTAAGTATGAAGTGTCCACTGTTTTTTCCCAAGCAGGGAACTCAATTATTTGTCATAATGAGCACCTTAATCCTGGGCCCCTGTGGTTAAAATCATATAAGGCCTCAAAACCTAAATGGCCCTGCCTGGACCTTTGTATCAGCTCTGGTGCCAGCTTTCAGCAAGAGGTGCGCTGGAGTAAATGGAGTAAGCTGCTTGCCACCAGTGCGGACCAGATGTAATGGTCATGACAAGGCATCTCCCAGACGGATCTCCCTCTGTGAGGACTGCAGCTGATCGATGGTCTCAGCTACTGTGCCCCAGAGTCCATGACCATATTCACTGAGGCCAGCTGATGACTGAGTTCAGTAGGCGTACTGAGGCAGGGAGGTGGGGCTGCTCTGAAGGGTCACCATGGCTTAAGGATGTCCTTTCAGCCTTGCTAAACCTTTCTTAGAATTGTGCCATAACCTAAACCTTTTCCTACTCAGCCTTCCCCTCACTCCTCCCTCCACAGGAGCTACAGCTGCACCAAGGTCTGACAGCTGTCCCAGCATCCAACCTCTCTCTCCCCATTTTCCCCCAAAAAAGTTTCCCCAAGAAATCTTTCACACGACTAATCTCTTCCCAGTGTCCGCTTCCCAGAGGACCCAAATTAACACACTTGACAAAAGGTTCTAGTCCTGCTTCTCCTCACCCCAAGTCTCGAGAGGAAGCAACATCTTGACACAACGTGAAGGCCAGTGGGGAAACAGCAACTGCACAGCGCACTCAGTTGACAAACACATATGCCCATTTGAGTGCCCTCACTGCAGGAGCAGTGGCTGGAAAGATCCTTAATGTCTGAGGCCAGACACCCACCCACAGAATCTGACAATGCTTCTGTCAGCCAAATGTCCACTCGGCACTTTAGCCATATGTTGAAACGAATATGGAGTGTTGAATTAATGCCACTCCAGCACAATGTTGTTTGAAAGCAGGGACAGATAAAGAAGGATTGCTAGTAGGAAAAAAAAAAATGCTATTGGAAAGGGTTGTTTGTACACCCCCACAAAGGTATAGGATAAAGAAAGCACCAACCACCTGTGCACAGAAGGAAAGAAGAGACTGGCTGCCACAGTTTATGGACACAAACCACCATTCTCATTGTTAAGCCACAAGCCCTGGCCTTACTTTCAAAGGAGAAAAAGAGGCAGCTTGTCCAGGCAAAGCAATACCATGCAAAGGCCTTGTTCTAGATTATATTCTCACAAGCTGACACTTCCCTGAGCTCTGCCCCCTATCCACCTGGTGGCATCACCTTCTCCAAGCAAAAACTCTAGTCCAGATGCATCCCTGCCCCTACGTGTCTGGGCATTTGGGCAACTAGGAGGGCAGTAGTATAGACATGCTGTTTAGTGAACCTTGACCTCTCCCCAACAGCATACAAGCCCCAGGATAGAGCTTGGACAATATACTTCATTCCTAAACCACTCATAGTCGTACAAATTCCATTTCAAGTTCCACCTGTGGGGGGGCCCATGCTCTGATGCAGCCTGTGCTCAATGAATTCCTTCATCTTTGAGTTCTAACAGCACTCACAGTTTAAACCACACCCTTTATGGCCCAATTTTATAAAGGCTTACATTGTTCAACATTGCTTTGCAGACCTTGGCTTTGTCTCCCTCATTAGACAATGAAACTGTTTAGGACAGAGACTCTGTGCTATTCTTCATCTCTTTTTTCCTTCAGAAAAGCTACACTTTAGGCAGAATTGTAACCCAATTTTGTCTAAGTCCACAAACTCCCTTGGAATCAAGAAGAAAAGATCCTCCAACTTCATGTAGTTGGTCAGTGACCAACATTTTAAAATGTCACATGTAAGGAACATCATACCGAATGCTGTGATGTTCCTGTTCTTGCAGAGCTTGCAATATAACACCCATAGCAGATGCCTGATGGGCAACTGACACGATCATGTTTGTAGGAGAAGAAAGGAGGGAAGAAGGAAGGAAGAAAAAGCCTCATGGGCACTCAAAATGAGAAACATTTAGAAATATGAGCCTTGTCTTTCTGGACTGGCTTTCACTTCATTCTTCCCATTGAAAATATAAAAAAACTCCCCTCCCTCCCTCATTCTGCTTTCATGTCACAGACACACAAGGCATTGCTCTAAGACTTGGGAGAATTATAAAAATGAATAAAATATGGCCTTAACCCTAAAAGATTAAAATATTTTAATCCTACCAGGCCTTTTCCTCTTGCCCAATCTGTGATACTGATTTCCAGTAAGAATAAGGTACGAGTATTTCCTGTCTCTTCTATTAAGCCTGCGTTTTATAACCAATTCCCCTGCATCTTATTGACAGTCATTTTACATGATGCTGAAGCATTTTCCTAAAGGGACTTTTCTTAGAGGAATATGGATGGGGATTTACTTTTATATATGATGATTATATTTATATATAATGAAACAGATCACAGAACGGCTTTGAAAACACAAAGTGTCAAAATCCCTCTGGCTATGTTTAGACCTAGGCTGTGTTCATACACTTACACACACTGCCACACTACATGGCACACCCCAGCAGGCTCCCTTTAGATTCTTTTTCTGTAGAAACGGTACTCCCCTGGAGTCATACAATGCAACAAGACCATCTAGACACATGTATCTAATCAGACTAGTCCATGGGTATATACTTAAATGCTACATGATACTGAAGAGAATTTAGAAGCCTAAAGCAAACATATGTAGTTAATATGTGAAGACTGAAGAAGAAATGAATAATCTAGATAAATGAAGCATTGCCCCTTACTAAAACAAGAAGATAAATCCTTAAACTATATATTATATATCAACTTGATTAGTGTATCAGACACTGTTGATTGCCAACCTAGCATCCCTCCCCACCCCCTCACTTTTTCCCAACAAAGCCCTGATTTGTTCAGCTATCCACCCCAGCTCACACAGCTATGTACTGAGGGTAAGCTGACTTCTCCCTCAGCTCCAAGGGTGTTCCCGTTTCCCTTGCTGGTAATTGGTACTAGAATGGCATGTGACTCTATTCCGGTCGATACAAACTGAAGGGAAGCTGGTTAGGGAGCTTCTTAGAAAAGCTTTGATATCCTAAGACAGAGAGAGAGGAGCAATAAGCTCTCTTCTTCCTCAGGATATTATTAGGCCTGGTTAGGATGCCGAGAAATTCCATACACACCTTAGTCTTCACCTGATGTTAAAGTCAGCATTGGGAATAGCAGAGCAAAGAAAAGGAAAGGACCTGGGTCCTTGATGACAATAATGGGCTGCTGAATCAACCAGCCCTGAAGACTCTTCTTCTCTGGAGTTCTATTTATGGGAGATAATAAATGTCTTTATTGCTTAAGTCTGGTTCAGTCAAGGTTTCTGTTATTAGCAACTGAATGCATCCTAACAGATATAAACTATTTTTTTAAACAAGTAAATGTATAAAGTCCTAAGGAACCCTAAAGGAAAGACCAACTAAAACTCCACCCCCCCAGTGTTAGGGAAGGCCTCACACAGGAGGTTCTTAAGGATGTGTAGGAATTCTCTAGGTAGAGTAGAGGGCAAGGACTTTCTAGAAAGAAGTATTCAGAAATCAATGAGCATGGTGCTAATCAGGCACATCAAGCAGTTTAGGACGGCAGACTAGGGCAGCTGAGATCAAAGGCCCCAGCACAGCTGAAAAACAGAAAGGGTGTTCAAGAGGGAGAGATAGTTGGCAAGAAGGTCTTGAGAAAGAACGGTGGGAACTTCTTGTTGGGAGAAAGACTTGCTGTGTTTTTCAGCTAAGGAAACAGCACTGGGAGACAATTATCTGAAGGGAGAAATGAGAATTAAGATATGGAGAGGACATGGGAAGGAAGTTAACATTATAATTTGTCTATATTTACATGAGAAAGAATCTAGCAAAGGAATCTGAGTACAGGAATTTTAAGATGACAGTAATAAAATTAAGCCAAGGAAGAGCATCGTTTACCATCATTAGGACTTTTTACAAAGTGGGAGACTCTTTAAAGCAGAGAATCTAAGACAGTATTTCAGTCACCCAGATTCAAAAAATACAAACTGGGGATTCAAAAATGTGGAAATAAAGAAGGAAAGGGTGTGACAAATATTTTAAGGAAGCCAATAGGGGGACAACAATGAACGGTCTGCAAATTAGTATTCACAAATATTGGACTTTAAGTGTTATCTCCACAATTGTTCCCTTTTTACTTGATAGTTATCTGCCTCCCCCATCATATCAAAATCTTTATCAGAACAATAATTTAGAGAGATGATATGGGTGTGAATTTCAAATGCTAAATGCATTTCCTAACGTTTTCCTGTTAGCACTTTAGTTTTACCCTGAGATTAATCACAGACACAACCGAAAGTAAAAATATACAATGTTCTCTGATTATTTAAGGATTTCATTCCTTCTCTGCCCTCCCACCAATCTTCTAAATTCAAAGGATGAAAGGAAAGTGTGGGTGTTGCTAAAAAGGACACAGTTTATTGCTTTGTGCTGGCTCATTATCAACTTGCTTTGGTGTAGAAAAAAATCCTATAAGGGTTTCAGAATAGGCCTGGGGCACCTGCCAGTAAGAGTATCCCATGATGTCCCAAGGTGGAAAGGGGCCCATGAACCTGTCCCACCTTAGGATCCCTCATTCAAAGTTCTATGTTCTCACAGGTTAGAGTTATGTGGGAAATGACAGAAAGACCCCAATCATCAGGTCTTCTATCATGGTAGGGTGTCCAATGTTTTTCTCCATCCTTGATGTATACTAAACAACACACATAGGCACACACATACACACACACAACACACACACAAACACACACAGACATACACACAGCACACATTTCACAGCACTCAGCACACATTTCACAGCACTCTGGGGTTCCTAACATAGGATTATAGATAACTTTTCTCTAGAAACTATCTCAGCCACCAGCTTATATGTAGCTAACACCCTTCCTTGCAATCATCTCAGGAAGTTTACAGAAGAAATATATAGAGATATCTAACTAGCCACATACTGACCGAAACAAAATGATTTATTTTATAATGTTTACACAAAACAATCAATTTTTTTCCTCAAACCAGAGGGGGAAATATTACAAAGTAATATAAATAGTAAAAGAGCAGAGGGGGGTAGGGAACTCTCTAGTAAGTAGAGATTTTTCTCCCAACCCCCCTTTCATCTCAGGAAGGTAATGGAGAAAGAGAAGATAGAAGAAAGTAAAGGAGACAAAACTAGGAACTGCCACGTTCAACTTTATTTTCCTAGTGAATTATTTCTCAAACTCTAGTGCATTAGAAATCTCTGGAAGGTTTGTTAAACACAGATTGCTGCACTCTGCCCCAAGTTTCCTACTCAGTAGGCCTGGGTTAAGGCCCACATACTTGCATTTCTAAAAAGTTCTCAGGTGATGCTGATGCCATGAGAAGCACTGTCCTATAAGACAACAAGTAGTTCCTACCAGTACAAGTGCCATCGCAGTCACAGAACTCTGTCAGAGTCCACGCCACCAGACTCACGCACACAGGTTTCAAACAGCATGGAGAGCCCAGAGGCATAATTAAAGATTCTACCTTCAGTCCCTTCCAAAATTTCAACTCAATTAAACTAACACCTGATGAAAGCCTATTTTGCATGATTCACAAGAATAAGGCATTTACAGTAACTTCCCCACCCATTCTGACAGCCACAGACATTCAAAACCAGAGTGACCGTGGACTTGCAACACTGTTTTCCACTGTTTTCCCTGATGCTGGGGCAGGTGTTTCCAGGGCAGCCTCATCCCTCTCTCTGGGACATTTTAACCCAGCTTCTTGGCATGGACGTACTTTCACAATATTGCTCCCACTGTATTTCCCACGCTGGCTTTTTGCTATGATAGGATAATATTTCTGAGGCCTTAAGATAAAAGAAAAACTTTACTACTTGCCTCCTTTCCCCACCCCTGACTACACATCAGCAGCAGACTTTGGTGAGAGGACAAAATTTGAGAGCCTGAGTTTTCAAAATTTTCTTCTTGCCAATTATTCTGTGAAGCCTTGGCCAAAGTTGCAAATTTTCTGAGCTTCTTTGTCCTTATATGCGAACTGAAGATCATTGTATTTTGCATGGATGTGGTAAGGATTAGCAATAATATTTATAGTTAGATATCTCAGTCTCTATCTTTCTTCTGTAAACTTCCTAAGATACTATCACTGGGCACAGAGTAGACATTTATTAAATAATAGCAACTCTCCTATGGCTAGGTGTGTGAAAGGACATGGGTTTTATGGTCCCGGGCTTGAAGCTCAGCCCTGTTACCAGCAAGTCATTTCATGTCTCTGAGGGTTGGTTTCCTCTTTTGTAACATGAAAATGATACCTCCTCCCCAACATATACATGCACACACAAATACACCCAGGTTTGTGATACCCAGTGGTCACATGGAGCCAGACCTACCAAGGTTTGACTCCCAGCTGTGGCATTTTGTAGATCTGTGACCTTAAGGAGGTTACTTGATTTTTGGTGCCTCAGTTTCCCCATCTAAAAAAGGTTGTTGTGAGGATTAAATGAGTGAACATACGTAAAGCCCTTTTGACAAAATAGTTCACATTGTAAACACTACTTGTGTTAGCTATTTTTACTATTATATTTTAACGTAATAGATGTTTCACAAATTTAATTCTTTATATCACCAGTTTCCTAACCATGTAATTTTAATCCAATTTAGACTATATATAATGTCTCCATAAACAGTTTGAATCACAGATTCATTTTCTTGATGTGTACACTTCTTAGTTAGCCTTTAATACCCTGAGAGAGGATCTTCTGAGGCACCACAGTAGTTTGCACTCAGGGCTTCCTCTGAGGCTCCTTAGAGATTCAGAAACACAACAGGATGTATAGGAGGTTATTTTCTGAAAATCAACTTTCGAAAACCTACAGAGAGCAATATGTCTTGAATTTTTTTACTTTTTCAACATTTATTTGGCTAACACTTTACAGCACAGAAAACCTTGCCCTGATCTCTGAGGCTCCTTAAAATCAACCCTTTTACACTAAAGGGAGAGCAAGTTCAGTTCACTGGGCTCTTAACCCCAATTACCTTTTCTGCAGATCCCTTCAAATTAAACCAGAAGCACTCTGATTTTCACATGAATGCATCCATAAACCCCTGCATCCTCAACCTGCCTTCTCTGTTCTGATGGTATAACTAGCTCTCCTTACCTTTCTGACAGGAATTCAATAAGACTTACCGAGTACTCACTACAAAATCAGAGCAGAACTGGAAGCACTAAGAGTGGTGAAATAACACTAACTAAAATCCTGTCTGGGAGGGTTCTGGAAAGAAAGTTACTGGTTTGGGTTGTAGTGGCTGAGAGATGCCTGATGGCTGAAGTTAGTCTTGGCCTAAATTTTGAAAGACTTTTGCAGCTAGAAGGGTGCTTTTCATTTCTTCATCATTTTACCGATGAGACAAGTAAATGAGTGAGATTAAGTCACTTGCCCAAAGTAACACATCTAGTTAACAGAAAGTCATCAAGATTAAAAACCCAAATCCCCAAAAGAGCATCCAATGCTTTCTCTGTAAAGCACACCACGTTTGAGTAAGTACAAAGCCTCAGAAGGGCCTTCCAGTCAGAGGGAGGAGCACAAAGTGGTAATAAACATCTTTTCTAGGCCTGGCAGCCAAGAAGGCAGTGCGGGACTGGAGCAGAGCAACATGGATCAGGAGGGTGGAGCCACACCTCGTTCAGCAGCACAATTTTATCCTGAGGAACCTCCAAGCAGTGCTAGGATGAAATTAATGTCCTATGATTTTTCAGGAGAGAGCTTTTAAAACCTTAGTGATTCATCATGTATCAATGTTACCTATAAATTTCAAAAAACATGCTACTGAGTGAATTATTTGATCCTATTATCTTGCTAAGTGTGCTGTTAGAGAATCAGACATAGTTTACAGAGTTTAATATGACATAATTTAATGAATTCAAAATCTGAACTTTGTGGTTTGGAATTTTCCTCTGTCCACTAAATAGTGAACGAATTTCCACATGAGTTCAGATAGTATCCCTTAGATTGTAAGGCCATAAAATCAAAGATAGAATTCTAAGAGGTTTAAATTGTTCTGTCTGTAAGCTTGGATCCCAACCCCTCAAACTTATAGCATTATGAATGCCCTCTAAGGTATGAGAGCCCCCAGTGATGTGTAATGAAATTCTTAATGCTACTGAGGAACAAGGAGCAATTTTTCTTTTATGAACAATGAACATGGGATACAGGGCCCTAAGTGAGCAGCACTAAGTGCACCACCTGCTGTCAATCAATATTTTGACCATTAATGTCATTTAAGCTATTAGTCCAATTTAAGTGAATATCATCATTGCTTAGCTATTAAACCAGTTATAGATTCCAATCCTTGAATTTTGAAATGATGAGAGCCATAGAATGTCATGAGACAATTATCCATTACTGTTTCTCCTGAAGTGAAAATACTGTTATAATGATGTCACTGATTTTCAAAAGCATCTTAGGACCCTTCATGTCAAAAAAAGAAGACATTTTTCAATAATAGATTATTTGTAATTGGAGTATCAGACTTATCTCCAATGAACAGAGAATCAAACCAAACACTACACATGATTTTTCTTCGCCTGTACAACCCTTCATATGACATCTTAAAGTTAACAACTTGGAAATTGTTTCTAACAATAACTGTAAGAGAGCAGTTAAATGTTCTGTTTGATAACTATTCCCCTCACTTTTCTTTAACTGCTCATTTCCTAAGCCCCTGCTCCTTAGAATTTTTAAGTTGGATTCCTGATATACTGATAAAATGCATTAACATCTATTGTGTCTTCTAAAGGAAATTAGATACATTTCAGCATAATACCAGCAGAAAGGCAGGATGTCTTAGTAGAGATGGGAGGTTGAATTCCAACTCAGCAGCTGATTACATGACCTTCACCTCAAAAAGTTTTCCTTTCCTTGCCTGTGAGATTAAGATGTTGGAATTATCATCTCTAAGACTCCTTCCCAATTCATGAATTTCAAATTCATTTTTAAGCACTGGGCACTTCATTCACTTGGCATTTCCTTTCCTCTTCTCATTTAAACGTGTTTATTAGCATGTCCAGTCTTGTTCCTCTGTTGTAGTCTCAGACTATTTTATCACTGACAGAAAGTCCCTAATAAACATTTCAGATATAACATTTAGATCATCCCTGAAGAAGAAATATGATATGTCATTAATGCCACCCATATGGACTATTTTCAGAGACTATTGGTAAGAGCTCTTGTATGATAAACAGGAACCAACCTTATTAGACATGTGTATAGATGTATAAAAGCACATGGACCTTGGAATGGCTGTTCAATTTTGGGGAAGTTACTTCACTGTTCTGAGATTTAGTTTCTTACTCTGTAAAACGAGGGAGCTGGAGAAGATAACCTCTTAAGATCCCCTTAAATTTCAACAATTATAATTCTATACCAACAAAAAAATTAAACAACACTAAAAATATTTTCATTGATTTATATAGTTTAAGATAACTCAAGGATACTCAGAATTCTAGTAAAGGAATAGTTATGCATTTATATGCACATTTTCATCATTTTTTTGAAGTTTTATTTATTTATTTTAGAGAGAGAGAGCACAAGTGGGGGGAGAGGCAAAGGGAGAGGGATAGAGAGAGAAGCAGACTCCACGCTCAGTGTGGAGCCCAACACAGGGCGATCTCATGATCCTGAGATCATGACCTGAGCTGAAATCAAGGGTCAGCCGCTTAACAAACTCAACCACCCAAACGCCCCCGTTTTCATAATTTTTATAATCATTTTACTTTGCATTGTTTCAGAATTTGCTTTCAATAACTTACAAATAAAACGTTCGTGAAAGAACAGAAATCAGACAACTTAATCCCACTCTTATAAACCATAAACCTTAAGAATAGCAATTTAAAGAAATGCTATCTGAACTATTGTACAATACACTAATATTTTAGGACTTCAACCGCAACTTAAAAGTATTTCATGAAGTTTTGAGAATTAAAGGTAATCTGGAATTTTTTTCAGGTTCAAAAATAAAAGTTGCATTTATGTACTGTGAGTACAAAGTATGGTTGAATTTTAATAAATCGCCAAAATTTAATCAAAAGTTTTACAAAACAGTATCTCCATGATAGATAAACCGAAATTGGCAAAATGAGTCATAGTTTAATCAAACTCAGTGCTGTGAAGAAATCTTTTCTTATTAGAAGAAGGTTTATAATTTTAAAATCTGTATTGTTTTGCAAAACCATATATAGCCCTTTAATTTAATCCAAGAATTACATTGTTTCTGGCTTCTCAGATTACATCCCATATCCTCATTGATTATTTATTAGCCAAGTCGAGAGAAAGAAAGATCGTGGTTCAATATTGATGGAGAAGGGCAAATGATTGCTGCCCAGGGCTTTACATCTGACAGAATCACTTCCTTTCTCTTTGACTTTCTCTTCAACATGATGTTTTCCCCTCAAAAGAGAGTTTTGTGCTTTAAGACCCTCAATACAAAGGAATTTAACTCTGTGCTCTGAAGGGATCAGCACATGAGTCTCCTGAAAAAATACACTGCTTAGCCTAAAACTTTTAGTTCCTAGTTTAAGTATCTCAAAGTGGAATTCAGTTAAGGCATAGAATTTCTCATGGTCTCAAATCATGACTGTACATTGTTATCATCAGGACATCACATGGTTAGCATATAAAATGTTCATTGATCCTGTTCCCTGAACCTCAGGGATATAAATGGCTTCAAGACTTCCAAAATGAAAAAAAAAAGACTTCCAAACGAGGGAAACAAAATATAAAAAAAGTACATTTCTTTGCAATAAATTATAGCAATGCCCCACCTGTTTTCACTGTATTCAAAATTCCTGTCCATTACCAGGATGAGATCAGAACAGTAATGTGAAAGTGAATAAGTTTTAAGACTACTAGTGTCTTGCATTTTACTTTCAAAGATGAGAGTACAATATGGATAATCTGTCACATTTTATCAACTTCCTGAAAGGCATGGCATGGTAAATTGCACAGAAAGAATAATATTTGGGGAGTTTAAAATGTTAAATGCTGTCCCACATCTTGCCTCCTCTCCCCCCAAAAATGGTACATACCAAATAACATTAAAATGACAAGAATTATAAATTAGGAAGTCTGAAATCAACCTAAGACATGAAAAGTATTGCATAAAGAAACTCTCTTATAAGAAAATAAAATATTGCCTATATAATTAAAATGGATTTGGATACAATTATTCCAATAGGAGGGGTGGGGTATGTTTCTGAACATTTCCTTCTTGAAACTAGTTGACAAAAGAGGATTTACTCCATACTCCATTTAAATGATGTTATTTCTAGAACTTTATAATGCTTATCAGTTCCTCCTATGGAAGATGGGCTGCTCTTTGTGACTGTGGAGCCATGACTTCCCAATATCTATCATTACAAAAACAGTTTGCTCGGTTTGACTCCCCACATGACAATGGACCCGCATCTGTCAACAGAATCACATTATGGATGCCATGTGAGAACATGACTGTAACATTTACTCTTGTGACAGGGCAAATTTCGGCAGCTCATCTGGAAAGAGATGAGCGTTCATTATGCTGCGGCACCTTTCATCAAGCTAATGACATTTCAATCAGCACATTTTCTCCAGTTTCAATACTTTGCCATCTGAGCACAAGTCTCTAATTACGCCCAAGCAACAAGTTTCACATCAATCCTACAATTTCTGCACTCACCATACACCATCGCTCCTCCGGTTTCATGCAAGAAGCGAAATCGATGATTTTTAAATAACCAGATTGTCAAAATGGTAAGGATGAGCAAAAAATTAAAGACAAGCAGCTCCACCGCTCCCTGATGTTGAAACTGATACTCATCCTTCTCTGACATAAACCTTTGCTGTCTCTCCATTCTCCGGTCTTCTTGGGATTCCTTAGATAAAAACCTGGATAAGAGCTATTTTATCAGGATTTGCCTAAGACAGTCTGGCTGCCTGAAAATTTCAGAATAAACACTGCCACTTAAGTTGCTACTTCATGAGCGTTCTGCCTTGGCTTAGTATTCAGATGGCTTCTAGTTACAACTTCCTGTTTCTCTCTTAAAGCAGCCCTGTCTCTTTTCAAACTCCAGAGTGTAGTTTCATCATGGACTCTTACTATCTTTAAACGATTCATTCCACGAAATTATCTTTCATGTTGGACAGACCTACAAGCAATCATTCTGAGATCTTGAATCATGATTCTTATTGTCTCAAATAAGCTCCTGAAGCTGCATAAATGGTAAATTGTAGATTAAGAATAAAACAGATCACCTTTCATCAGTAACATTTTCTAAGGTCAAAAAGCTGATTCCCGAATCATAACCTCACTCACATGCCAGATTTCTCCTCTACAACCAAAGTCTACCAATGTAATAGGGAAAGATTGATAACCTCTGATTTGACCTAAAATGATTTCACAGGAATTTTCTTTTAAGTTGAGAAGCAAGAAAGAATTTAATATATGATTCTCTCTCTCTCTCTCTCGCTCTTTCTCTGGCTTTATATAACTGGTGCAGCGTTTAAACTCTGAATCAGTTGTTTCCCTTTTAACAAGAATAAATGAAAGCAAAAGACAAAAAGAAAATCTGTTCCCATTTCTACAGCTGTGCTGTTTGGATATGTTGAGTCAAAAAAGACACTGAACACATACCTCTGAAGGAAGAAACTATACGGCCATCCCCAGTAATACCACATACATGGATTTCTCTTTATAGGGTTTCTGGCCCAGACATTCAGGATGCACAGAAATCTGCCACATATCACAAACCTCTGTCCTGTGGCAAAACAATGTGCTTAGGTCACTGAGGAAGAGTCTGCCATCAGCTACGAAGGCTCCAGAAATCACAAGGCCCAGACCATAACAGTGATGATTCTTCAGATCACCTTCCATTTGGCAGGCTAGTTCTGTTTGAATTTATATTTTTATGCTGTTTGAAAACATTCAAGACAATACTACTGCCAGGGGCTCTGCTGCTTTTTTAGCAACTGCTATGATTTGTTTGCCTTATTGGTTCTACAGTGCAATTAGATACATTCAAGGGTTAAGTGAGTTTTTTCTTCATTTCATGGTTATCATTGAAACTCAGAGGAGTATAAATCACTTAGTATCCCCATACGTGACAGAACTGGTATTTAATTTATACAGTGTAAATGATTCCTTGAGTAGGAGGAGTCCAAATATATCCTCCAAAGTTCTTGTCACCAAAAGCTAAAGGTCAAACATGTAATATATTGGGAACTAACTAGCTCCTCAGTAACAGTTTCACCCACAGGAAAGTCTATCAACCACTTACTATAAAACTGCTGTTTCAGCTTCTTTGCCTTCTGCAACTTTTGAAGCTGATTTCCTCTCTGCGTTTAATTCAGCAGGGGGGTATTTATGTGGGCTGCAGATGTTCTTTTAACACACTACCCTTTTTGGCAGGCATATCTGGGATGACTAATATCCAAACTGCTTTGAAATCTGTCAGGTAATGCTTACAAGAATTTCATGAAGCTTTGTTAGCAGGTTCTACCTTTATAATTTTGCAACTCCACAGGTTTAGTCTTGAGTTGCTAGATTTACAAGATAACCCAAATTCAAAGCCTGACAATTCCATATCATTTTTTTCTGTTTTGATAATCATTTAATTACTTTGGTTTCCTTTTAATAATGGTGATTATTCCATCTGGGTAGAATAAACTTTCTTTGGTTGTCTTATTATGACATCCAATTGCACTCTCTTCCCCAGTAAAACAATTCAATGAGAGGATTAAAGGTCCTTGGAATATTTTGATTGGCTAATACATTGTTTTTAAAAGTCCTAAATTGGATGTCAACATATTCAAATAAGTATATTTCACATTAAAAATTATACACATGGCTTCTCTAGAAAAAAACTGGTAGGATCTGGTACCCTTTGGGCTCTCCTTCCCATGTAGCCACAATCTGTTAGTGCCTGTTTGCCACAAGTCCCATTCATCCCATTTCACTCATTCATGTTTCCTACATAGCCCCTGCAGTGACTTGAATATGTGGCCCCTGGTCTACTCTAGGATTGGAATACATTACTGTTCCATTGTCCAATCCTGATGCTGCTTATCATAATGATGGAAAGCTGAGAGGAAAAGGGGACTCAGAAAACTTCTCCAATTCTTTAAATCGGAGAAGTACTTCAATTTTTCCTATTTTGTGTTTTTTTTCTCAGAATATCATTTTATTTTCTGCTGCACCAATAAAAGTTTAAAAAAATGAAATAGGAACACATATTAATGTGGCATCTACTATGGACCAGGAAATATTCTAGGAAATTTAATTTAGTATAATTTAATATTCATAAAAACCCTTCTACAACTGAGAAATTCAAGGCTCAGATAGAGTTGGTAACATATCCAAGGTTGCACAACTAGCAGAAGAAGCTAAATTTATGTCTGGGGTTGAATGGCCTTAAGGTGGCATCTCAGCCAGGGTGATTAACTCATGTTGGCTTGTCAGGGACTTTCCTGGTTTTAGCAATGAAAGTCCTGTATCCCAAGAAACTCCTTACTCACAGGCAAACCAGTCATCCTAACAATCAGGGTCCCAAATGTGAAAATCCTGTGCTGTCAATAATAGCTGTTCTTTCTGACATTCCTGAGGGATAATTCACACAAACAAGAGTATCAATTTAAAATTAAGACACTGTCTTGTTAGCTGGTGACAATAACCTTTAGGGCCAGGTTCTCTGATGAAGTTGGAATGGAACCCAAAACTTAGGCATAAGGCCCAAAGAAACATTCTTAATTGTTCCTTAATCCCAATCTTAATACCTGCTGGCCAGTGAGTCAAAAGTTCTTGCTGCAAGATGCAACATGCTGGTAAGAGGAAGTAAAGAGAAAAACAAGATTGCCCAGCCCATTGCAGTGAGTATGCCCTGCCTTAGCTTGCCCATCCAGCACTATGGAAGGAAAGACTTGAAGAGAAGAACCTCCCAGTCCAGGTAACCCTGTATAGCATAGTCATCCCACCCACTAGTCAGTGTGACCAGTTAGAACCCATAGACTGCATTTCAGAATCTAAGCAATCATTTGAGAGTTCCTTATTGTTAGAAACACTGGAGACTGTGGGCTCAGAGGATCAAGAAGGATCAAGGTTGAGGAGAGATGCTGAGTTCCTCTTTCTTGCTTACTGGAGTCCCACCCTGCCAAGTTCTCTCTCAACCTTTGGGCTTAATAGGAAATACTTAAGTCAACCCATTGCCTCATTCACTTGGCCTCTCTCCCAATATTAATCCCTCTCTGAGACCAGTGAGATGGGGTTTGTATATTTTGCCCCCAAAACTTCTGAAATGGGCCAGGGCAGAACTATAATTAAGTTTACTTAAAGGCCATACAATATCACAAACCAAAAATTCACCCCCTATTCTATTCTCAAACTCATCATAAATCCATCTGTTAAAATAATTAAATAAGGAGACTATTAGGCCAGGGTAGCTCTAATGCATTGGTAGGCTATGCAGGCAAACCAAATCTAAGCCAGAGTCAATGCACTAAATCCAAGAAAGTAAAACTTAAGAACAATCAATTAAAAACAGCCACCGAGACTTTCCCAAATAAGGCAGTCACTTAAGTTATAGTCAATCAAACAATTTCCTGGGTTCACTTCCACATCTTCTTTATAAAAACTTCTTAGTTCCTACTGGTAGAGTACTCCTACTAAGCACTTTCAGTTTAGTGCTGCCTCAAAGAAACTTTTGAAAATTTTAATGTGCCTCAGCTTATCTTTTAACACATCTAAGCTTCTCCTACCCCCACAAAAGTCACATTAGCACAAAAAAATGCCCCTAATTTGAACAATATTTACCTTTCCCATTACTAGATTCCATAGAGAAATGGGAGTTCAAAAATTACACAGGTAAGTTAAATTCCATAAAAAACACTTAGACAATATTAACTCCTCTAAAAATGCACTATCCAATACCTGGTTTTTCTTTTTCCACCTCTGCAGAGTTCTGGGTCTCTGGAATGCAGGGCCATAAACCAAGGACATAACCTTTAAGTCCATGTTCTTTCCACTGCTCTTCATTATGGTGGGAAGTGAAATTCATTGCAAACCAGTGAAATGAGAGAATTTGTATAATTTTATTTAAACAACTCATGTACAGAAACATGTGTGGGATGAATGAGGATCTCTTCCTTCTTCTGCCCTATAGGGTGTGTTCCTTCAGTGCTCTGAAGTGGTAAAACTGGGATACAGACCTCACTGTTTTCCCAGGTGAGCACTTATTTCTGGACTGTTGATCCTTGATGCCCAGGAGTACATAAGAAGGTCCCCCAACCAGGGATAAGCAGAGAGAAGGGGAATCTCCTTCCACTTGCATTGTTTGCCATTTACTGGCCTTGCCCCTGCAAATACATACCAGATTCCACTTTTTATTTAGGCATTTATTCACTGAAGAGTCCCAAAGCTGTACAGAGTGGGAGGAAAGCAAATCTGGCATTGTGTCTGTAATCTAGCTGTGTCACCCCTGGGCCATCAAAGTGCAATGGCTTCATAGCTAAAGCCTCAGGAGTAAGGACGGTCCCAGATGGATAGCCCTCGATGCCTAATTCAGTCTCTTCTTTCCCTTTTGTCCCCAGCTTTCTCTTGGCAGCACATCACCCCTTTTTATTTATAGAGAACACCTCTTCAAGAAATAATAAATGTTACATGTCAATTATATCTTAATTTTAAAAGGCTTAAAAAAAAGAAATAACGAGCTTCAGTCCATTGGTCCCCTCTTCTGTCTTACACATATTGGAAGAGTCAGGCATGAGAAACTCATTGGCTTTTTCACTCATTGACTTTTGATTTTGTTCAATCTCTGTCAACTTTTCACAAGGTAAGGTAAAGCGCAAGCTGGCCACAATGGCTTCTTCCAACCTAGGAAGGAAGCTTCAGAGATAAAGGGAAGTACCGGCTCTGGAGCCAAGGATGGGGAGCACAAAATGGAAAACTGCCACTCTAAGTTGCAGCTTATTTTAATGAAAATCTCCTGCAATCAAAGACCTGAGAAAATGTATTTCTTTGATTTCCTATTAAGTGTTCACAAGACAAATTAACATTCTTCTTAGGATGTCATTTCTATTCTATGTCTTAAAAACTAATAATTCTGACCCCATCAGCTAAAATACACTTTGTCTTATCACTTCCTCTCAAGTTATAAAATTTTTGTATGAACTAACAAAGAAAGGCACCAGGCCCTTTACCTCCCCTAATTTCTACACTTTTTTTTTTTTCCTGGAGAGAGAAAGAGACATAGAGAGAAAGCAGAGTTCTCAACAAGGTGAAGTTGAATAATCTTGAAAATATTTTTCTGAAATGAAGTATGTAAATGGCAAGCAGATTTTGACAGAAATGCCTCTAGTGTCTCTTAAATCTATTCAAAATCCAGCCTTTGAGGCAGGCTTTGTTGGATGATGTCTCAATGTGGGTTTCCTCAAAAGCAGAGCCTGAGACAAGGACTCAGGTGCAGATGGTTTATTTAGATGATCCCAGGAATCACAAGTGAGGAAGTTTGCATAGAGGCTAGGAAATACCATTATTCAGAAATAAAATTTTAAGCCTCATTGTAGTCTAACCCGTTCCTCATTTCATCCATATCTTTACAGGGTCTGTATACTTTGAAAATTTAATAACTTAATTTATAGTTATGCTGAAAACATTCCTTAAGCAGCACCTAAGATTAATTTTATTTATGCTTAAGGAAACTTAATTACATAATAAATCCCATGACAAACAACATGGGTCTCTTAGATAAGAAAGGAAATCATGCCCCACGGTCAGCAGAGTTAAAGTCCCATATCACCTGTGGAGAGGAAATTCAATTTGTTTTGAAATGTTATTTTTTGATGGTTATGTCATATCTAAGTTTTAAAGTAAAAGTTTAAAGCTACCCTGGGACTCTTTGAAGACTATGTAACTTGGTGTATGCACATACAAACATACATTACACACAACCCCAAGGTCTAGCTCCAAATAAAGTTTAAACAACAATAGGTGGTTACATATTCATTTTAATCCAGCCTCAAAGGTTTTAAGGGATGTCATAGGACAATGTGATTTTAGTTCTGAAAAAATGTCCTGCATTACTGTGGAAAAAAACCAATAAATTCACAAAGCAAGAGAGAGTTTTTCGAAGGCATTTTTGTTCTTGTTGTTATTACATTAGGTATTAGATCCAAGAATGTTTCTTGCCCCTTATACTATGTGAGGACACAGCTAGAATATAACTGTCTATGAACCAGGAAGTAGATTCTCACAAGACACCAAATCTCTAGCACCTTTATTTTGGGCTCCACAGCCTCCAGAACTGTGAGAAATAAATGTTGTATAAGTCACTCAGATTATGGTATTTTTGTTATAACAGCCCAGACAGACTAAGACACTAGGTGAGGGAAAGAATTGTTGCTCTAACTATTATTAGGACCTACAAATCTCAATTAAAGCTGTAACAGAGAACATTGTATTATAGCAGCTATCAGAAAGGCTCTTCAAGTTCTCAGATTCCTTAACAAAATTCCTGAAAAAAGAGACAATTATGAATATTTATTCACTCTTAATATTCCCTCTACAAAATAGTTTTCTCCAGCATATTTGGATTCCACAGTTGAAGGAATATAAACAATATACAGTTTATAAATGTTAAATGAAGAATCTTTTTTAAAACAAAAATGTGTTCCTAACTCTACTTTGAACATTGCCTGTTAATGCACTATAATCTTGAGAAATGTTAAATTTAGAAAAAGCAGAATCAATTGGTTGTCAGTAATTTAAGGTTGAAACAGTGTTGAATTCCACCAAAACTTACTCTTATAGATTTATATCCATGTGAAAAACGGAATTTGTCTATTAGGATTCAGCAGCTTAATCTCAGTTCCTCCCTTCCATCATCTTAACAAAAGAAGAATACACAAAAAACAAATAGCTGAGCAAGAATATAGTCACACCCATAGCATAAAGCTTTTGGTGAACTATGTTTGAGAATCTGGCTTAGACCAGAGGCCTCCCATCTCACCCAAAATCTATAAAGAAAGTGAGGAGAGCACATTCAGAGACACAGATCCTGAGGTAAGACCTGATCTGCAGGGCAGACACCACATCCATGCACTTAGTTGTTTTAAGAAGAGAGATCTCCTACAAAGACACAGCAGGAAAAAGAAGAAAAGAATGTTAGGGCTCTACCTACCCCTCAAGTTTCAGGTCTCACTTGGACTTCAATGATCAAAGAAAAAGAGAAAAGATTCAACCTTCTCTGCTCCTCAGCCCGGGAAACTCACTCCAGTAAAGTATGACTCAACTGATATAATAGCAGGATCACCCACTGAACACTCCTGTTCCCAGGGATCAAGAGAGAGACAGAAGCTCCCTCATGGCGCTTCCAAAAGGTCAGATATATAGGTAGAAATTTCCTCCTGCAGAGACCACTGTGAAAATGTAAGGATAGTAGCAAGAGGATTCCCCATTAACTCTCCTGAGATATTTGTTCTTTAAACCTGTTGAACTTAACTTCCAAGACTATTAGGCTGTCTCCAGAGAGGAAACCAGCACTGTGTCTAAGCAGTCCTGCTCCTGTGTTGAAGGAGGCTTCTTTTAAATCCTCCTGGGACCAGTGCGTTGAATGGTCTAACTGTTGCCCCCAAAACCTGTGAGAAGGGATAAGAACTTATAAATTTGCCTTAACTCCACTTCACACCAAAGGATGAAAAGTCATTTATGAAAAGCCATAAAACAACGAGCATCCCAAATTTGAATATTAATTCTTTGATTATTAAGTTGTAAGAGTAAGCACTAAGGTTCTCAATCAAATTCCCCTTCCCCTTGTAAGCTAACTTCATTTTTTCTACTTTCTGATTTTAGTGGATTGGTCTCATTCTGACAGGGCCAGATTTCCCCCTGCAGCTGTGGTATTTTAGGCCATCTTTGAGGCACTGAGATGACTATAGCTTCTTCAGCAACTACAAAGTTGAATTAATCCAGGCACAAATTCATTTTGGTGTGCCAAAGACCAGGATGCCTGAGAATCACAGCACCAGACTTACTCTAGTAAGTTAAGAAAATACAAGCAAGCAATTCCTGTGCCAGTAGAGCATCATCCCAATCAAAATGATCTGTCCCCATTTTTGTAAATAGTACAATGCAGGTCTATATTTTTGTTATCACCCACAGAACATTGCTGAGAGTTTTATCATTGGGACAGGCAGGCATGTGAAGTTACAGGTAAAATATTTTTTTTTAAAGATTTTATTTATTTATTTGAGAGAGAGAGAATGAGAGAGAACACATGAGAGAGGGGAGGGTCAGAGGGAGAAGCAGGCTCCTCGCTGAGCAGGGAGCCTGATGCGGGACTCGACCCCAGGACTCCAGGATCATGACCTGAACCGAAGGCAGTCGCTTAACCAACTGAGCCACCCAGGCACCCCCAGGTAAAATATTTTGATGTCAGGCTGACCAACACAGACATCAATCTGGGCATGTGGTCCAAAGGTCATTACCAGTGAATTTAAACCCGCAAGGGAGAAATTGCCATCATTGTCACACTGTGTTTCCTAAACCAATGGGGAAATTCACTTGGATATACTGTCTCACCATAGAGAGTAATATTTAAAATACTATCTTCTTTTAAAACTATGAAATGTGCAGTGAGGACACCTCTAGTCCAGTCCTCCAATTTTACCCAAAGCTTTATTTGTCCCCCATGTATGTTGAAAACCTCTTAATTATTTATTAATGAAATAATAAACATCTGGATCTTTAACATATGCCACCATAAAATCATGTGAGGGAATGGTTAAAACAAGAATGGCAACAATTTTATGGTTTGTTGGGACTGCATAGTGGGAATATTGTATTATTCTCTCCACTTTTGTGTGAGATGAAAATTTCCACAATAAAATTTTTTTCAAATGAATTTTTTATTTCTGATTGCTGCATCATGCTTTTTTTAAATGTGCTTTTCCCTGAAACCTTGCCTTTCCTTGGCTTTTGGACTTTCCAATCCTTGAGTACATTTTTCCCACATAATCAGTGGTAGAACTATTCTTCCTTAAGAACATCTTTTCTTACAGCAGTTTGATAATCCCCTAATGTTCCATTCTCTTCTGTTCTTCCATGAATCCTACAAGATCAGCAGAGCTTTGCATTTTTTTCCTCCTGGGTAGCACTGGTAGCTGGATTAGAGTTCTTGACCTCTTCTTCCTTTAAGACAAGACAATTATTCTAGGGTCCCCCATATGAAATCAATGCGTTCTGGATCAATGAAATGTGTTCACTGTTCAAACATATCCAGTCACCTTCTTCATTCGAAGTTGGAAAATTCTACCAATAAGTTACCTTCCATCAGCCTAGCAGCCAACCCTGGCCTGAAAATTATCTCTTTTAAACTACTGGGTTCCTTTTATGGTGCCTTATCTTCCCTAAACCCTTGTTCAGAGTCCTAACCCTATGAATTGCCTGGACATCTTCCCCCAAACCATAGCCATAGGAGGTTTCCCAACTAAAATGATTGTGTCACCTTCAAACTTATCAAACAATGTTTAATGTATTCTCTGCTAATCTTCCAGTCCTTTTATCATATGTTGTCCAATTTTTTCTGAAAGTACCAGTGCAGCATTTCCACAAAATTTATATATATATGCACATATATAATATGAAGGAGTTATTATTAATATTTTTAAAGATAATTTGGGGAGTAGTTTTAGGTTTACAAGAAAATTAAGAGGAAGATACAGAGATTTCCCTCATACCCCTTGCCTACACATATGCATAGTCTCCTCATGAGCATCACTCATGAGAATGGTACACTTTTTACCAAGAATGAACCTACTTTGACACATCATAATCGCCCAAAGTCCACAAGCTTCACTTGTGGTGGTGTATATTCTATGGGCTTGGAAAAATGTATGACATATACCCATTATTATAATATCACATAGAATATTTTCACTGCCCTAAAAAACCTCTGTGTCTGCAAATTCATCTTCTCACTCCCTCCACCCAACCCTGGCAACAACTAATCTTTATATCTTCATAGTTTCGCTTTTTCCAGATTGTCATATAGTTAGAATCATACAGTATGTAGCCTTTTCATATTATTTTCTTTCACTTAGTAACATGTATTTAATGTTTTCCATGTCTTTTCATTGTTTGATAGCTCATTTATTTTTAGTACTGAATAATATTTCATCGTCTGGATGTACCACAGTTTATTTGTCCATTCACTTACTGAAGAACATCATAGTTTCTTCCAAATTTAGGCAATTATGAATAAAGCTTCTATAAGCATCCATGCACAGGTTTTTGTGTGGACATAGTTTTCAACTCCAATTCCTGGATCATATGAAAAGAGTAGTTTTAATTTTGTAAAACATTGTCAACCTGTCTTCCAAAGTAGCCATACCATTTTGCATTTCCATCAGCAATGAATGAGAATTCCTGTTGCTCTACATCCTTACCAGCATTTGATGTTGTCAGTGTTCCAGATTTTGGCCATTCTACTAGATGTATAGTGGTATCTCATTGTTGTTTTAATTTGTATTTCCCTGATGACATATGATGTTAGCATCTTTCCATATGCTTATTTCCCATTGGTATCTCTTCTTTGATGTGGTGTCTGTTCAAATCTTGTGCTCATTTTTTTTTTCAATTGGGTTGTTCATTTTTTTATTGTTGAATTTAAGACTTCTTTGTATATTTTAGATAACAGTTCTTTATCATATGTGTCTTTTGCAAATATTTTCTCCCAGTCTGCGGCTTGTCTTCTTATTATTTTGACATTGTCTTTCACAGGGCAGATTTTAATTTTAAGGGAACTGAGATTATCATTTATTTCTTTCATGGATTGTGCCTTAGTGTTGTATCTAAAAAAGCATCAGTATACCCAAGGACTCCAGGTCTTCTATGTTATCTTTTATGAGTTTAATATTTTTGTGTCTTACACTTAGGTCTCTGATTCATTTTGGATTAATTTTTGTTAATGGTGGAAGATCTGTGCCTAAATTCTTTTTTTCTTTTTTTTTTCCTTTTTGCATATAGATGTCCATTTTTTCCAGCACCATTTTTGAAGAGACTATCTTTGCTCCATTGTATTGCTTTTGCTCCTTTGTCAAAGATCAATTGATTATACTTATGGGGATTTATTTCTGGGCTCTCTGTTCTATACCATTGATTTATTTTTCTATTTTTTCACCAATACCGCTCTGTCTTAATACAGTAGCTTTATAATAAGCCTTAAAGTTGGGTAGTGTCAGTCCTCCAAATTTGTTCTTCTCTTTCAATATAGTATTGGTTATTCTGAATCTTTCCCTCTCCTTATAAATTTTAGAATTAGTTTGTCGGTATCCATAATATAATTTACTGGGATTTTGACTGGGATTATATTCAATCTATAGACCAAGTTGGAAAGAACTGAAATATTGACAATATTGAGTATTCTTACCCATGAACATGGAATATCTCTTCATTTATTTAGTTCTTTGATTTTATTCATCAGATTTCTGATAGGTTTTCTCATATAGAACTTATACATATTTTGTTAGATTTATACCTGAGTATTTCATTTCTTTAGATATTAATGTGAGTGATATTGTGCTTTTTATTTCAAATTCCATTTGTCCTTTGTATATAAAAAAGCAATAGACTTTTATATATTTATATTATATCCTACTACCTTGCTATAATCATTTATTAGGTCCAAGAGTTGTTATTAATACTTTTAGATGTGAAATAATATTGTGGTTACATTTTATTTTTTAAATCTTTATTTCTTTAAGGTAATACAGATGAATTCACATGATGTATGAAACTAACTTTAAAATAATCCAGCAGGTGCTAGGATTCAGGGGAGGATTGGAGAGGTACAAATAAAACAAGAATGGCCATATGATGATAATGTTGGAGCTGACAGATGAGCACATGAAGGTTCATCATATTATTCTCTCTTGTGTATGTTAGAAAATTTCTATGATAAAAATTTTTAAATAATAATAATAAGAAGAAGTGAAAAAGGAAAGGGAAGGGAAGAGTTTCTATTCATTCATTCATTCATTCGTTTATTTATTTGAGAGAAATAGTGCATGAGCAGGGGGAGGGGCAGAGAGAGAGGCAGAGAATCTCAAGCAGGGTCCTTGCTGAGAACAGATCCTGATGCAGGGCTTAATCCTGACACGCTGGGATCATGACCCTGAGATCATGACCTGAGCCAAAACCAAGAGTCAGATGTTTAACCAACCGAGCCACCAGGTACCCCAAGAGTTTCTCTTAACAGTGTTCTCTATGTGAGCTCTCATTGAGTTAATCCAGTTAAGCGATCTCCATCTTACTTATTTTACATGTTCTCTTGAGCTCCCCAAAGTCCTTGATTGAGTAACAACTAAAATATTTCCCTTTCTCCTAGTCCCATTTTTTATAGAGAATTAAATCTTACTTCACCTCTGGCTCAATATATATACCTTCATTTTGCTTTCACTTTTCCTCATTGATGCTCTGATTGCAAGATCAAACTTTTTTCCAAAGAGTTTTCTTTCCTTGACATGTCACTAAGAAAACAAAACTACTAATGAAAGCGTTCTAGGTGAAAATCTCAAAATTGTTCCTCCTTAGGCTTTGGTTCATAATAAGGCTGGTTTTGTTTTGCCCTCTACTTCCACTTAAAAATGTGACATAGTCACTATAGGAGAAGGTCGATATTCCTCTTTCTCTATTCCACTACCCTTATGTGGTTAAAACCATAGTTAGAGTTTCTGAAATCCCCACCCATGAGCAGAATTCCAGACATTCCCAGTTCAGAGCCAATTTAGAGGTAGCGATGGGGTGTTTCCAGACCCTCTGCAGTAGCCTCATGAGCCCCAGAAATTATTTGGCTCGATGTAGTTTAAAACAAAGTAAAGAAGTCAGAATTTGGAGCAATTGATCTAGAGCTGCTACCGAGGCCTGATCCTGAAAAACTAGAGGACAGAATGAACACAGTAGTACCCAGTGCCCCATAAGAAACTTAATTTGCAGACCTGGCTGATAAGCACTATATGGAGAAAAAAGATGCCATGAAAGCAATAATCATGCTTTCCACAAATGTCTAAAATGGCCTCAATTAGGGGGAGGGGCAGACACCTGGGTGGCTCAGTCAGTAAAGCATCTGACTCTTGATTTCAGCTCAGGTAATGATTTCATGGCTTGTGAGATTGAGCCCCCTGTCAGGCTCTGTGCTCAGTGGGGAGACTGCTTGAGATTCTCTCCCTCTCCCTTTGCCTGCTTGCTCCCACCCTCTCTCTCTCAAATAAATGGATAAAAGGACCTCAAATAGTGAATACCACCTGTTGTGAGGTGGAGCTCTCTAACTGGAACTCTGCTTCTGAGCATCCTTGTGTCTAATGTACCAGCTGTGGATATGTTATAAGCCATTATGAGCTGCCCCAGCCTAAGCTAGCCACCAAGTCCTACACTAAGATTCTCAGTCTCCCTAGGTTTCCTTATATTGCCCAAGTGCCCATCTTATGTATATACTTGTTTCCCAGCCCATATTTTAGAGGTATTTTGGGTCTAAAACTTTCTCCTCCTCTCCTTCAGGGTGCTGACTGATGAAGTAAATACTTAAAAAAACATATAACCAACTGTAATAATGGCTTATCAGTGCTTCTGCTAAAGCATATTGGAGAATGCAGCTTAGATCTGAAATTTTCTTAGATCTAGAATCTGCACATTCACAATGGGGCTGTGTCCAGGCTGCAGATAAGACTGTGTGTCCACTGAACCAGCCAGCTGCAAAGACAAGCCTACACTGGGCACTTTTTCCAGTCGGGAGTGCTGCCTATGGAAGGATGCTACCCAGAAGGGCTTACTGCATTGCCACAGAAGTGGAGGTGGGCTCATTTGCACCTGAGAGCTCAGGGGGTAAGAGAAAGAAAGAAAAGTGGTCTCCTCCTCTCTTAAGAGTACAGTCCTTCAGCGTCCAATATGGCTTAATAGGTATCATGCTCTGTCCGAAGAGGGTAGAGGGAGGGGCACAAGTTTCCTGGCCAGGACAATTCCAAAAGGACAGAAGTGTTGGTGAATGTGTCCTTCCCTCTGGGCCAAGATGGAATCCTGTGAAGAAGAGAAATTTTCCTCCACAACTTTTAAGTTTGAGGTTTTAAAATTGAAGAAACTGCACTGGGAAGGCTAGACCTTCAAATGAGTCATCTAATCAGAGAAAGTGACAAATTCAAAAGCTTTCCCTACAGAACATCACAAAACTCTTTCATTTTACTATTCATATGACAATATAATTGATAATTTTGTATAGTAGTGCTTCTGACAAAGTTTTCTAAACTTTAAAAATTCCAACCTTGAAATACAATCTTGTATTTCAATATCTCTACAGTAATAGTAATTTCACATAATAGGAACACTATTATTTGTCAAATACTGTGATTCTCAAAGCAAGGTCTGGACCAGCAGCATTAGCATCAGCTGGAAACTTGTTAGAAATGAAGATTCTTCCACCCCAGACCACTGCATATGAAACTCTGGTGGGGTGAGACCCAGAAATCTGTGTTTAACAAGTCCTCCAGATGATTCTGATGCTCATTAAAGTTTGAGAACTACTGATCCAAGAGATGCCTTGGATAGATGGATGTATTGATACAACAATAAATGCCTCATGTCAAAAAGTGAAAGGATCTAATACACAAATGAAAAAGTGCTAAAGTCTGATTTAAAAATACATGGCAGGGCACCTGGGTGGCTCAGTTGGTTAAACAACTGCCTTCAGCTCAGGTCGTGATCCTGGAGTCCCGGGATCGAGTCCCGCATCGGGCTCCCTGCTCGGCGAGGAGCCTGCTTCTCCCTCTGACCCTCCCCACTCTCATGTACTCTCTCTCATTCTCGCTCTCTCAAATGAATAAATAAATCCTTAGGAAAAAAAAATACATGGCAAACAATGAATCATGGAACACTGCATCAAAAACTAATGATGTAAATGTATGGTGATTAACATAACAAAATAAAATAAAATAAAATACATAGTGAAATAACAGGTAAATAATATCACACATGCAAAACCTTGAGGTGCTACTAATTAACCCATTCATGGATAAATTGGATGCTAATGTGTTGTTCTTTAAGAAACAGTTGCATGTAGCCAGTGCCTTAATTTTTTCTTTCTCTTTTTTTAAGCCTACAAAAAGACAATAAACATCCTGCTCATTCTCCCAGGCATTGCATCACTTCCATCCCCAAGGGTTCAGCTTCAGCTTCTGTCTGCAGTGTCTCAAAGGACTGGCCTCCTCCCTTCCTCCTCCTTTATTTATCTGATTCCCCCCTCCCCGTCATACACTCTGCCTCATGGAAAGGTATATTGCTGTTTTGAAATAATATTCGACGTGGTTCTGTCCACATTGCCACTAAGAGCGTTGACACAATAAACATAAAGATGATTATTATCCAGATATCTGAGATAACAAATTGGGTTTTCTTATCCTCTATCCTTTCTTTTCTCCTATCTCCCTAACTCCTCTACCCTGAGGAAGCTCCTCCAGATACAACGTACCCTTCCTCCTTTTATGCATTGGGTTGTAGCTCAACCCTCCTGTCTCAGCTGTCTAGTAGACATCTTGGTGATTCCATGCTTGTCCCATCCTCAGGGTTTCTTTTCTTTCTTCCCCATATGTTATCTCATTTTCTACCTTTGTTTGCTTTCTCTTTTCTTTCTCTTTAATTTTCCTTCATTCTTTCTGTATTCCTCATTAGATTCTGTCTTTCCCCTGTCTTCTCTCTCTCACCCTTCTTTCATCTTACTTCCCCTTTCAGCCCAAATTAGTCAGGAGAGGCTGAGCCAGCTGGGAAGCAGACAGGAAACAGGCAAGGTACTTTTGGGACGCTGAGAACACTTGGTGCCCTGAGGGTGAAGGGTCAAATCCTGTGCTAGGTGTTCCCGGCCATAACAATATCTTAAGCCGGAATTGGCCTGATGGTTATGTCTATGCACATTTTTTCCCTGAAGGTCACCCCATTTAATTATTCTAGTTTCAGGCACTTGCTTTCCCTGGCCTCAGTTTCCTATCCCTCCCCCAATTCCAACTTCACTACACCTTGGGAATATCTGTTATAAAAAATTGGCAAGATTATAACTTTACACGCTTATTCTTTTTTTTTTTTTTAATTTGAGAGAGAGAGAGCAATCACAAGCAGGGGGAGTGGCAGAGGGAGAGGGAGAAGCAGGCTCCCCGCTGAGCAGGGACCCCCCCCCGCCCCCCAGTGTGGGGCTTGATCCCGGGATCCTGAAATCATGGCCTGAGCTGAAGGCAGACGCTTAACTGACTGAGCCACCCAGGTGCCCTTGACCCCTATTCTTATTAGTATAAAACTATTGCAGAAGGGGTGGTTAACAAACAAAATGTACATATGCAACAGCCTTAAATCACCAGGTAACAAAGATTTAAACATCTCACAGAATTCTCATTCTCCCAAGGTGTGTACTATTCCTAAAAATTCCTAAGTATCAGCAAGAAATCCAGAGGGCATGTTGTAATTCTACTATTCTAGCTTTCTGGAAAGCACATTTCTGGGCAGCCTTCTTATTGTGACAAGTAATAATTCCTCAATAATTTTTTATAATTTTATTCCATTACCAGTGGATTTCTATTCAGGAACATGTCTGTTTCTTGCTGAACACCTCCCTCTTCATTCTTCAGATTCAACCATGCCCCCATGCCTCCAGTAACTATTATTGCCCTTGAAGATGGCAGAACTGGACCAATATGTGCTCTTTGCCACCTCTCAACAATCTGCTCCTTAGCATTTTACAAAGTGTATTTGACAGAGGTCCTGCAAGAGGCTTGTTAACAAGTCAAGAGAACAGATCTAAATAATATTAATTTAAACTCCCAAAGTGAGGAGATGCAGCAGTGCTGTCCTGGAAATCAATTCTACCCTCACTACCACTCCACCCAGGCTAGAAGTTCAGACAACTTTTATAGTATTTGTCTTATGAGCCCATTTCATAGTTTTGCCCATTGCATTATGGTTTTTACAGATAATAATAATAGCTAACATTACTATTACCGTACCAATTCATAAAATCAGCTCATTCTCCCAATGAAGTAGGTACTATCATTGTGCTCATTTACTTTAAGAGGAAATTAAGTGCAGAGGAAAGGCACTTGTCCAAAGTCCTACAGCTAGAAAGTAGTAGAACAGGGACAGGAAATCCCTTTATTATCCATCTCTGGATTTGAAAATAATGATAGTGAAAATATAGATTTAATTTAAGAACTTTTTGTATTTCTGTTGGAGCTCTTTCTTCTTTTTCCCCTCTTTGATCTCTTATCACACAAATCTTACTAAGTCAGAATTTTGATAAAAGGCCATGAAACACATAAACTTAATCTCAAAAATAACACCACTAATTAGAAGTGAAATTTCTCTTTCATCAGAAAGAAATATGATTAAAGTTGCCAGAACACTTTCTTGGGTTGAAGGTGGAAGAAGATTCTGACTACCACACTTCTGAAGGAACTTTTGATCACTATTCTTTGTTTCCATTTTTAAGGGTGAGCATGAACTCATTTCCTGCTTAGAAATCTGGCTTTATTTTGCCCCCCCCCTTTTTTTTCCCCAATATGTAGTAATCAAAAGAACCATTTTAGTGCTTATAACAATGCACATCAAGAAAATAATAAAGTAATTTGACCTAATTTATTTTATGTCAGGATTGGATAAGGCTCTTGGTGTGTGTCTTAGTCAATTTGGGCAGCTATAACAAATTACCACAGATTGGGTGGCCTATAAACAACAGAAATTTATTTCTCATAGTTTGAGGCTAGGAAGCCGAAAATCAAGGTGCCAGCAGATTTGATGTCCCATGAGAATCCACTTCCTGTTTCACAGACAGCTTCTAGCTATGTCCTCACCTGGTAGAAGAGGCAAGGAAGCTCTCTGGGATCTCTTTTGTAAGGACACTAGTCCTGTTAGGTTGAGCACTGATGACTTAATCACCCCCCAAAGGTCCCACCTTCTAATACCATCAGATTGAGGATTAGGTTTCAACATATGAATTTTCGGGGGGTGGTTCTGGGTGGGGGGAGACACAAAACTATTATGCAGTCTACAGTAGTATACAAGTAGACTTAAGTTCATTACTGGTAAAAGGTATTCTTTCCTTGCCCTCTTCTAATGTATATAAAGTCATTTTATTCTCAAGTATAAGAAGTCTCATAAGTTAGCTGGACTTTATTTTGAGTATACATATAAGATGTAACTTTAAATGCTTAGGGCTTCCATGGGCTGTGTCACACCTTGCATATCAAACTTACATGAGAAAGCCAATTACACATTGGACTGTTAGATTCTTTGATTTTTAATTCTGAGTCTGCCACAGGCATATGTCCCTGAGAAAGTCTTTGAAAAACCTTGTTTTCACTTCTTTCCTTGTAAAATGAGATTTTATAACCTGCTAGGGAAATTCTGAGGCTTAAATATCAAATGATGCCAAAGCACTTTGAAAGTACTAAATGGGGTTATTAATAATTTAAGAGAGAAGCAAGCCTTCATCTGAGTTGTTGAAAGGAATATGTGGCATATTTATTTCAATCATTTATCATTTCACTGAAACTTCCTCTACCTTGAGCTACTCAGAAAACATCTGATTCTTTTAAAAATAAGACTTTAAAACTGGTTCTCTTTTTATAGTTTTTCAAAGTACTTTCACACCAGTTATCTTATCGGATCCTCAAAAAAAACCCAGGAGGTATAAATAACATATTATGTAGGAATGAGGCTGCAAGAAATAGAATACCCTAAAAACACTAATTTAAACAAATAGGGGTTTATTATCCTCACTTAAGGAGAAGCCCAGGGTTAAGAAGTTTAGGGCAGATAAAGAGGCCCAATGGTGTCATCAAAGATTTAGACTTTTGTCTTTTCCCTCTGCTATCTTTGGTGAGTTGGCCTGTCACATCATGTTCACAAAATGGCTGCTATGGCACCAGATAACATATTTATTTTCAAGGTAGAAGGAAACCACACTAGCCTTTGTTAGTGTTCCTTTATAAGGAAAACAAAAGCTTTTTAGAAGCTACACCAGGCAGAGTTCTCTAAAACTAGATCATATGACTCTTGCTAGGGCAAGAAAAGGGAAGGCAGAGAGTATATGGCTTTTTAGGCTCTGTAGAGAAAGGCAAAAAGAATAAGGGGACTGAGAACAACTTTGAGAACCCAGTGCTAGTGTTGATGAAGAATGAGAAGCATTAAAAAGTCATTTTTTCAAGATGGCATAGCAAAGAAGAATAAAACAGATCTGAATCTTTCTGCTTAAGTGGAAACATCTAACAATAACTTGTAAAGTCAACTGAAAATTTTTAAGGGGTGATCATGCCAAAGCCTACTCCAGATACTCTTTTTTTTTTTTTTTTTAAGATTTTATTTATTTATTTGAGAGAGAGAATGAGAGACAGCACAAGAGGGAAGAGGGTCAGAGGGAGAAGCAGACCCCCCACTGAGCAGGGAGCCCGATGCGGGACTTGATCCCAGGACTCCAGGATCATGACCTGAGCCGAAGGCAGTCGCTTAACCAACTGAGCCATCCAGGCGCCCCAGATACTCTTACTATATGACTCCACGGACCTTCATAATGGTGCTACAGCAGAAGAATGACTTTCCCCCCGTGCACATGATGAACTTGTTAGTTTTTGAGGAATCATTTTTTTATCAGAAGTCCAACACTCAGTCTGCCTTCCTTTTCTCGTTCTCCATTATAAAGGGAAGCTCAGCAAGGTCATACTGAATAAGTTGAAAAAAATAAGAGGACAGCAGCAGGGAAGACAACTTCTGTGGCTTCCTGTCTGAATCAGGCATAGTTTGTCTGTAAGAAAAAGAGCTTAAAAATATACAATGCAGGAAACTGGGTGCTTATGTAGGTGTTGGAGAGACTAGAGGAGTAAGATACAGAAACGACTCCCAGCCAACATCATACAACACGCTTGCCAAGAGAACTGCTACCTCTGACATATTCAGAGACATGGGACTTCAGAAGATGACTTTCGGGTTGGGTCACCTCAAAACTCACTGCCAATTCTGTGATCCAGGGACCAGGAAGCTGCAGCCACTTCCCTTCCCATCACAGCTGCCTTTCAACACACACTGATCTAGTGATCAGACACTGGACTTCTGCTCCAGAAAAACCCAAAGTCTTCACAACCATGTTTGCCAGTAGAAAGATCCAAAGCAACAGGAAGATGGCACTCATCTCACATTCACCTTAAGGACTCTGTGTAAGTGCATTCGATTGAGGAGTCTTATTTGCATCCAAAACACCAGCTCTGTGGAAGTTTAGGAAAGGTAGGATTTAGTATGTCAGCCTCTGCAGTGACTCTAGGCGCACATGGAGGAGGCTGGAACTGATGCTGAGTGCTACCAAATCCATAACATTGCTGCCCCTTTCAAATATAGATGGAAGACAGGGACCAACAGGTTAGCAATAGAAAGGGTTTCCCATTCGTGTCTATGTTTTGGCCAGGACTTGCTCATGCTGTATGAACTTAATTTGGCCATAAGTTCCAGTGACAAAGGTTTATTTTAGCATAAATTCCACAGTCTGTCAAATCCACTGTCTGGTACAGAAAAGCAACAGTCATTATTTACTGAGGACTTCTTTTGTGCCAGGCACTATGCATAATTTATTAAAACTCAAAAGAACTCTGTATGGCAGGAAATGCTATTAGAGCCAATGTTCAGATGATGAAACTGAGGCACAGAGAGAGAACTTCCTGGATGGTGTAGAGATGCCAGTGCTGGAGCCACAGTTAGCAGCGCAGTCTGACTCCAGAATTCAGGTTCCTAACAACTATAACGTAGTGAGGCTCCATAAAATTAGTTTAAGTATAAAGCCACACTGGCGGAATTTGCCCTTCACAATCTCCCTTTCGATTTAGCATTAGGATACTGCTAGCTCCCTAATCAATCAATCTTGATGACTTTTATAGGAATAATCCAAGATGGTATGGTTATACGAAGTCCTGTTCAGCTAATCCTATTTGACACTGATATCTATCATAAAATTAGATCTGTATTTTTCTTGGAGTCTTTCTGAGATATAAACTCACACTCAAAGAAATTTATCATTTTCCTGAGTTTTCCCAAAGTCAAAAGTGAGAACTACTTATTTTACAATTTTCTCTTCTCAGAAAAAGGCCCTAATTCTCCAGAGGAGCCCTGAGGGGCCGAATATTATAGGGCCCTTCCCTTAGGCACATTTGATTAATCTAAGTTTTTTCACAGGCTAGGAAACCTGTAACTAAGAAAAGAGCCTGAGTTCTTCTCAGGGCGCCAAGCTATGAACTGGGAATTGGGAAAGCATACCATGTAAATGAAGCCACATAACCTGCAAAAATGATACCCTGGAAAAGAGAAGCAGCAATGACCAATAGATAGGGAGAAAACTAATACAGAGAGAGAGAATTGTGGAAGTGACCAATCTGATTCTAGCTGTGCTTGACATCCAGCTGTATCCCTGCCTTTATTTCGTGAAAGTACCCCAGAGGTCTTCTAAAAAACTTCAAACAATTTCCTCTGTTTTATTCATTCATTGCTGTATAACAACAAACCATCCCAAAACTGAGTGGCCTGCAACAATGTGTCATTTACTTTGCTTATAAATCTGCACTTGGGGCAGAGCTGGGAGGGGGCAGTTTGCCTCTGCTCCAGTCACCACCATCTAGGATGGCTTGAAGCCTGAAGACTACAGGAGTCCGGAGGCTGGCTCACTCATTCCCAAGCCTGGAGGTTGATGCTGGCTGTCAGCGGGGACCTCATTTGGATCTGGGGTGGGAACACCTTCAGAAAACCCTTCAGTCAATGAGGCTACTTGACTTCCTTACAACAAGGTAGCTGGATTGCAAGGGCAAGCATCGCTGGAGAGGAAGAGAGTTGGGGCAGCTATATCAGCTTTTATGACTTAACCATGAAATTCAAATAGTTACCTCCACATGGTCACAGGCCCACTCAGATTTATGTGGACTGTCAGCATCATATTGTAAGAAGAGCTTGCGGCCTGTAATGTATTGATGTAGATATCTTTGGAAAATATGATCTGCCACATCCTCTGTAAAGTGATATAGTGTTATTGTGATGCTACAGATATAGATACATTTATATATTTATAATATAACACAGACATAAATGTTTGGTCTTTGTCCCTGGTTCCTGGCACACAGCTCCTAAGATCCTTGGAATCTCTAGAATAACAATGTCTCTTATATTCTAATGAGACAACTTGCTGGCTGGGGACCCCTAGATAGCTTCAGGATGGGAGCTGTTTGCTAGAAAATCCATGGCATGATTAGAGGGTTGGAACTTTCAGCCCCACCGCCTGATCTACCAGAGAGAAGAGCCAGTGATTAAGTTAATCACAAAGGCCGATGATTTAATCAATAGTGCTTACATAGTGGAACTCCCATTCTAACCCCCCAACGATGGGGTTTCAACAGCCTCCAGGTTGAGGAACACATTGAAGTGCAGAGAGGGTGGCAGGCCCAGAGAAGACATGAAAACTCTACACACTCTCCCTCCCCATAACTTGACCTATGCATGTCCTCCATTTGGTGGTTCCTGAGTTGCAACTTTTATAATAAACCGGTAATTGTAAGTAAAGTGTTTTCCTGAGTTCTGTGAGCTGTTCTAGTAAATTAGCAAATGTGAGGAGAGAGACATGGGAACCCTCAATTTTTAGCCAGTTGGTCAGAAGTATGGTAGCGTGGGAGTTGCAAATGGTATCTGAAATGGGGGTAGTCTTGTGGAAATAAGCCTCTAGTCTGTGGGGTCTGTACTAACTTTGGGTAGTGTCAGAATTGAATTGAACTGTAGAATACCCAGTTGATGGCTGGAGAGTTGGAGAATTTTTGGTACTGGGAAAATACCACACATTTGGTATCAGAAGTGTTGTGAGTAAAAACAGCTCATGGTTACTTAAAAATAAAAGTGTTTCTACTTACAAACAAAAGTGTGTTTAAGTTTTAAATAGATTATTTATTTGTAGGACACACAAAAAATAACTTGTGCGTGTATGCATATAGATAGAAATATAGTGAAAAATGTCACTCCCTTCCTACCCCCCAGCCCTCCAGTTCCCCTCTGTAGGGGCAAGACATATTATCAGCTTCCTGTAAGTCTTTCAAGAGTTATTTTTTGCTGCTATAAGAAAATGTGATACATATACATAGACCTCTCCAACTATTCTATGCAAATGGTAGCCTCCTTTCAGTACTTTATTCTTTACACTTATATTTAGAGATTATTATTGTACCTATATATATTTTCTCAGTGTTCTTAAGGGTACTTAGTATGCCAATATAAAGATGTACTATAATTTATGTAACCAGTAACCTATTAATAAACATTTAAGATTGTTTCCAATAAAGCTACAAACAACTCTGCAATAAATAATCTTTTGTATCTCTCGCTTTGCAGGTATTTGAGTATATTTACAGGATAAATTTACTGGAAGTGGAACTTACAGGTTAACACTTATAAGCACTGGCAGTTTTGTTAGTTTTTGCCAAATCCCAGCACCAACTCTGAGTACCTGTTTCCAACATGTTCCCTAACACAGAATACTATCAGAATATCTGATCTTTGTCAATCTACTGGGTGAAAAATAGCATATCTGAGTAATATGTGTTTCTCTCATTATGAATGGTGCTGAGAATTGGTGTATGTGTGACTTAAGAGATATTTATATTTGCTTTTCTTTGAACTGTCTACTCCTATCCTTTGCCCTCAAGGACTATTTTAACAAGCAAAAACTTCATCACCACCACCACCACCACCACCACTGTTAGCTTGCTTCTTTGCAATGAACCAGCTCTGATCCACTGGCAGATATCCGCAACCTGCCCTAAATGCCTTTGCCAATGCAGAAGTCTAAAGCAGGGTCAGAAATAGGCCCCAAGATGGGCAGGATCTTAAAATGATGTACATCAGAGAAGAAATATCTTTTAAAGAGGGGTTTTCTTTTCTTAACTTCATGATTCACATATTAAAATATCCCTCAGCAAACCAATGATAAGAGGGGAATTTTCTTTATTTTCAGTAACTTAAGGAATCAAGTACATGACAATATTCAAAGGAGGAAGAAGAGAGAAGACCATTGAAGACTAACTTAGGTGAACTTCCAATTTCTAGAATTTTGTGCCTAGGACAGACAAGATTTCGTGAAGGATTGTTCCTCCCCTTAGTTGAGCCTTTTATTTTTCTATTTTTTTTAAGATTATTTATATATTCATTCGAGAGAGGGAATGAGAGAGAGATAGAGAGCGGGGGTAGAAGCAGAGGGAGAGGTACAAACAGACCCCATGTTAAGCACAGAGCCCAATGAGGGACTGAATCTCAGGACCCTGAGATCATGACCTGAGAGGAAACTAAGAGTCAGATGCTTAACCAGTTGAGCCACCCAGGCATCCCTAACCTTTTAAAACGAGAAGGAAATGAATTTCACAGGGATATGGGCTGTCTGTTGACTCAATTTTTTTTTTTTTAAGATTTTATTTATTTATTTGACAGAGAGAGAGACAGCGAGAGAGGGAACACAAGCAGGGGGAGTGGGAGAGGGAGAAGCAGGCCTCCCGCTGAGCGGGAAGCCCGATGCGGGGCTCGATCCCAGGACCCTGGGATCATGACCTGAGCCGAAGGCAGACGCTTAACGACTGAGCCACCCAGGCACCCCTCTGTTGACTCAATTTTAAGGCAAGATTGTTTTGATTAAAATTATTATGGTAGGGGCACCTGGGTGGCTCAATTGGTTTAGCACCTGACTGTTGGTTTCAGTTTCGGTCATGATCTCAGGGTTGTGGGATTGAGCCCCCCGTGGGGCTGCAAGCTCAGCTCAGAGTCTGCTTGAGATTCTCTCATCCCTTCTCCCTCTCTCCCTCCCCCTGCTTGATCTCTCTCTAAAATTATTTAATTAATTAAATAAATCTTAAAAAATTATTATGGTAACAATACCTGAGTGAAAAGTGATTCTTCTGTTTATTTTTCTTCTATTATAAGCACATTCTGTGGGTTTTGTTTGCTTCTTTGTTCCCTTTTATTCACCTTATTATATTTCCAAACTGGAAAAAATGTATTTAATTATAGAATAGGATTCTATGGGCTACTTATCATCAGCTGTAAGTCTAACTGAGGATGAGGATCATGTTCAGCTGCAGTTTGGGGGTGCTTTGTGGCAGTGAACACAGGAGGAGAAGGGAACGGTGACTGTCTACCAAAACTGAAGGGCTAAAAGGCAGTTTCTACCAGGCTATGATGCAACTACTCTGGACATGACCAACTTTGGATTTTCTATGATTCTGAGGTTAGTAGGACAGAATGGAAGTAGACATCATGGCAAATACAAAACAGAAGAAAGAGCACTTTCCCATTACCTCAAGCCTTTCCAAGAGACCTTATAAGTAACCCAAATGACAAATTGGACTTCCTCCTTCCTTGCTCTGCCATACTCTGGGGGAGTCTTACAAGGCAGTAAACCCCAAACTGGTAGTCTACATTCATTGTGTCTTATAATCTTGCCACTCCAATTGCTCTAGGTGGTAGGAGGTGTGATCCAAACATACTGTATAGATCTTAATCTCGAAGTAGAAATAGCAGCCTTGAGCTTTAGAAGGAGAATAGAGTTATAATGTGAGTCTGAATGCTTTGATATAAAAAGGGAATGTTGATTATTCCCCCTGCATGAGGAAAACATAACCTAGAATCTATATGTGTAGACAAAGTGAAAGATATCAACTAAGAGTTGTTATCATTAGCCTTGTGATTCCTATAGATAAATTAAACTGCAAGTAATTTTCTGTGCAGGTAACACAACATTCCCTTTGTGCAATAACATTCATAATAGAAAGAAGAGGGTATTTTGGACAAAATGCTAATGCTCTCACAGGCTCTCTATAGGCTTCCTCTCTGAGTCCTTTCTCCCACTCTTACTTGTCACACACAACCTAATTATAGCTAAGATGTCAGTTTTGATGTTTAAGGTTTTACTTTCACCATTGTGAAGTTTAAGTAAGGGTCCTTTGAAGTCCAAGAGCTTTCCCAGTGTCGACGTGAATGACTGAACTTAGATACTAACAGCTCCTGAGTGTATTGGCAGGAGGAAAGCAGAACAGCTGACTAAGACATGATGGTGGGGATGGCCAAGCTAGCATGGATCTGTTAGGGTTAATGAGGATAAGGAGAAGGGTAATTTTGTCAAATACCACCCAGTGTCTTTTCTGTACAATGCAGGTGTTTTTCCCCCCTCTTCAGCAATTCACTGTAAAGACCAATAGAGAAAAGCAACAAACCGAAATAATATCTGAAGTTAAGAAAACTTGTTTGAACTTTTTTCCTAGTGAGTCTTTTTTTCTCCTAATAACCTAACTTTTCAATGGTTTTCTCAAATATCCCATAGCTGAATTTTCACACATTAAGATCTAAAGTTTGAAGATCAGAAAAGGAGGAGAAAGGACAAAGCTCAGAAGGAAAAAGCTCATACAGAGGCTAGAGGAACAGAACTGGTGAGAAAACAAGTCTCCTGGAAGGCTGCAAGAGAGCAGGCTCTGGAAAACTGAAGTCAAGGGGACAAATTATCTTTTCTCTGTGAGGACTCTGGGAAAACTGCCAGCCTGTCATTCCTGCCTCCAATCCAGCCTGGGCAAGGTAATGCAGCCAATGGTTGGAGAATTAAGGTACAGGCATCTAGAACTTCATAGAGCCTGACCACTCCACTAGCCTGTGGAAAAGTAGCCAAGTGTTCTGGAAGCTTGAAGAAGGGATCCTAAGGAGACCTGGGGTCAACTGAGTAGGCTGCAATGTGAGGAGCTGACAATGAGGGGCAGCGGCAAGGTTCATGAACATTTTAACTTTGACTTTATAGTCTCTGGGCAAGGCACTTAGTCTCTATGAGCCTCAGTTTCCTTATCTGTATCTATGTCACAGTGCTGGTATGAGAATTACACAAGCTAGTACACCTCAAGTTCTTAGAACAATGCCCTTTCACATGGTATGTGCTCAATAAAAGCTAGTTGTTATAAACATCAGCTGCAAACACTGCCCCTAACCCTAGGTGAGACCAGCTTCCCTCCCTTCACAGAGCAGGACCCCAGTCACTAAGAGGCAAAGACATTGTGGCAGATATGGCAAATGGCCAGATAAAGTGAGATCCTGTAACTAGGGCTGACAAGGATGAAATGAAACATTTCTAGAGATAACTCATGAAACATGCCCCCAGATTTACATAAACCAGATAAGGAAAGGATGGAATAACACAGAATAATTATCCAAAATATACTATTTTCAATTGGGTGAGATGGAGACAATTCACCCAACAAATCAAATATTTTCTACCATCAAGAGGCTTGCAAGAAGGTAGAGTAATATGGGACCAGATATAAAAAATAAAGGAAGTTCCTTTTTATGCACAGTTGACCATAGAAGTACATTAAATCCTGTCATATCATTCTCTGGCCTTGTTTTTTAAGGAAATGAATTTAATTTTATGCACCTTTGATTCATGTTCATCAATCTACTGCCCTACACCTGTCTATGGAAGTGTTAAGGACCACAAGCATTCAGTGATCAGTAGTTTCTCTGGCAATCGCAATAATTTTTAAAATTAATTTTTATATATTTTCCTGATTCTACACATAAGAAAATTTGAAATTTAAAAAGTATAAAGAAGAGGGCGCCTGGGTGGCTCAGTCGTTAAGCGTCTGCCTTCGGCTCAGGTCATGATCCCAGGGTCCTGGGATCGAGTCCCATATCGGGCTCCCTGCTCCGCAGGAGGCCTGCTTCTCCCTCTCCTACTCCCCCTGCTTGTGTTCTTGCTCTCACTATGTCTCTCTCTGTCAAATAAATAAATAAAATCTTAAAAAAATATATATATATAAAGAAGAAAATTTATCCCACCAACCAAAATTAACTATAGTTAACATTGTAATGATTTCCTTCAATCTTTCATTTATGCATAATTTTTAAAAATTACAATCATATGATATCTAAAATTTTGCATTTTTAAAATGAGCATTATAGCATGTAAATTTTCTTAAGAATTACCTAGAAGTAAAAATTTATTTGGAATCCATTTTAATATCTATATAATATTCCATGTGAGTAAATAAAAATGGGTTAAACTTTTCCCATATTGTTGGACATTTAGGTTGTTCCCAATTTTTCATTATGATTAATAATGCTATAATGAACTCCTTTTACCTAAATCAATTGAGAGGTCGTATTCTGGATTTCTGAAGTTGAAACTACTAAATCTTAAAGTGATATGAGCTTCATATATTTGACATTCTTATTTCCAAATTAGTTCCCAAAAATGTTTCTAAATTTATATTTCTTTAAGCAATACATGAGAGTGCCCTTATCAACTAGTCAGTGATGAATCCTTTCTTTAAATAAACTCCTTATGTTACTGGTGTTTTCTTCCAATCATCCATCCATTAAATTATACATTCAACAAAAATTTAGTGAATGCCTGCCCTGTGCTAAGCACAGTTGTAAGTGCTGAGTGATAGTCATAAACAAAGTCCCTCCTCTCACAGAGGGGTAGGTTGTAAATAAGGTCAGAAATGTAGCCAGCACCTGATAGCCTGACCCTTCTGTCCCACACTATGTAAGGACTTTGAATTTCATTTTATATGTAATGGAAAGCCATAAAGAAAGTTCAGACAGAGCAATGACATGATCTTGTTTACATGTTTAAAGGATCATTCTGACTATTGATGATGAAAAGAACATAAGGAGGTAAGGGAGACATCCACTATCCTAAATTCCTATGCTTCTAGGCCAAGAAATTGGTCAAGAGAGGCTAGGACAGGAGAGGTGGGGTACAAGTGGTGATATGTGGACTCTAGATTATTATTTGTAAACTTCTAAAAATATAATTATGTTTATCAGCCTCTTGTTATTTTATTGGAAATATATTGCTGGTTGTCATTTAACTTTTAAATTTGTATATGATTTTTGACATATAATTTTTGATTTAACATTTCTATGTATCAAATCAGCTATTTTCATTCTCTCTTGCCCTAATATTTTCTTTTTTGTGGTTAATGGGTTTATGAAACATGATATTAAAACTCTTAATTTTTTCTGTTATATTTTTGTCTAAGGTCTAAAGAGGTTGTGACAAAAACAAATGGGTGGCAAGTGCTCCCACATTCCCAAGTGCCTCAGCAGCACTAGCAAAAGAGCGACAAACACCAGAGTGGGGCCCTTAGCCAACCCATAGAAAAAGGTCTAAAATAACTGACAATGAAAAAGCCAAGGGAGGGGGCTTTTTAGAGAGAGTAGTAGGTCCCACACCTACCCTGAGGGGACAAATTGGGACCTCTTCCTCTTCATCTGAAGCCCAGTTGGGGACTTCTAGGGAGCCATCCTGGGAGCATGGTATGTGGTTCCCTGGCATTTGGGGACTCGGAGGACTAGAATGGCTCAAGCCACTTGCCAGTAGTCTCTGGTGACAGATTAACCAAAGTGACCCATGGCAGCAAAGGCTGCATTTGGGGAATAATAGTGGGGCAAAAGTGCTTATTTCTCAGGGGGCAGATTTGGACAGGCATGGTGGTGCAGGGGTGTTATTTAATTGGAACCTTCTACAGTGACCAACCCTCCTGATTTGTCCAGGACTATCCCAACTTTAGTGCTGAAAGTCTCATATCCTGGGAAACCCCTCAGTCCCAGGTAAATCAGGGTGGTTGGTCACCTTACATCTTAACCAGGAAGTCACAAGAAAAGGGAGAAAGAGGCTAATGTGGGAGGTAAAAAATTAGCCCATAAGAAGCTCTGCAGTGGAAGGGGCCCAACAGGGGACTCTTAGAGTAGCATCCAGAAAACCCTTGTACGACAAAGAGTCAGTTTTAAAAATGTGTGACAGCGAGGGGGAGCAGGCTCAGAGTTCCTGTCAGATGCCTGTCAGAAATTTCTGCTCCTCATCACTCCTACTTTTATGACTGAATGTGACTTGAGAGACTTATTATCTAAAAATGGTTGGGTAAATGATGGGACAGTACCCAGGTACATGGGACTGCCCAGGACAGTACCCAGGTACATGGGGAAAAAGTCCTGACATGGCAGGTTCACAAGGATGGCCGTGAGAAAGTATGAAACTGACTGATGGTGCCTCCCCTCTTTAAATGTCAGTCACAGTGTAATGCAGGGAGATGAGGTCTCATTGGATTCTTACCCAGAAGCCAGTTATCTGAGAGTGCATTTGTCAAGTTCTATCTCTTTTTCTCTAGGTGTATGTGTTAAACTCTGTTCAGGGCTATCTTTGATTCTTTGTTGATTCTTAAAAAATACGGTGTTTCCATAATTTCATATTATGAAATATAATTTCTGTATTTCAGTTACTAAAGTTTTATAATGTGTAGTCACATGTTCACTCTTCAAGATACCCTGCAGAAAAACTCACAAATTCTCAGTATTCACACATTAGGATTTTAATTGAGATTATATTAAAGTACATTAATCTGGGAAGCTTCGACATTTTAAAAAGTGCAGTCTTTCCACACCATTTGGGTTTGAATGATGGCTTTGCCACTTGTAAGCTCTGTGACCACGGACAAGTTAATAACCTCTTAAAGCTCAGTTTCCTCATTTATAAAATGAGGCTAATAATCATACTTACTTCAGATAGTTGTAAGTGAAGTTTAAAATGAGTTAACAAATGAAAAACTCTTAGAAAAGTGTCTAACATGGAGCACATGCTATGTGTTGACTATTACATTATTATTATTATTATCCAGAGCCATGGTATGTATGGTTGCTTTATACAGGGTCAACTTAGCTAAGCTGGACCTATACTTCTCACACTTTCCTCCCCTACATGGTTCTGGTGAGGGTTAGCCACAGAAGGAATATAGACAAGATTTGAAGGGAAGAAATGAAGCACCAGCTGGGCCTACAGCTCTTCCAGTTACTGCCACACTTGCTCCTTCAGCTCTCTGAATCTGGGTCAAGTTCATGTGCCAGGCTCACCATGGGAAAGGGTGCCAGCTTGTCCTGCAAGTCACCTGCATCATTGAGGTTGGAGGTGATGAGCGGAAAACACAACTTCCAGTCTTTCCCTGCTCTTCCCCCCACTTAAGATCATCTTTCTTTACCATTTGCCAACTCTGTGGGCACAAGGCCAGTGCCAGATGCAAAAACAACTGCCTTACATTGATTTCTCAACTGGTTCCCATAGTGGTAAGGTCTAACTCTTTAATAAATCCCTTACCCTCAGGCGCCTGGGTGGCTCAGTCGGTTAAGCGACTGCCTTTGGCTCAGGTCATGATCCTGGAGTCCCGGGATCGAGTCCCCGGATCGAGTCCCGCATCGGGCTCCCTGCTCAGTGGGGAGTCTGCTTCTCCCTCTGACCCTCCTCCCTCTCGTGGTCTCTGTCTCTCATTCTCTCTCACAAATAAATAAATAAAATCTTAAAAAAAAAAAAAATCCCTTACTCTCCATCACTCATAATGGGTTTGCTTCACTGATAGAACCCTGACTAAAACAATGTCTCTCCACTTACTCAGTTTTTTCTTTGCACCTGTCAGTAAAATGTTATAGTTTTCATCATGTATGTTTTGTACATTTCTTAATAGGCTTAATTCTTTTTCTTTTTTGAAAGATTTTATATATTTATTTGACAGGGAGAGACACAGCAAGAGAGGGAACACAAGCAGGGGGAGTGGGAGAGGGAGAAGCAGGCTTCCCGCGGAGCAGGAAGCCCGATGTAGGGATGTGGGGCTGGATCCCAGGACCCTGGGATCATGACCTGAGCTGAAGGCAGACACTTAACGACTGAGCCACCCAGGCGCCCTTCATAGGTTTAATTCTTAGCTGTTTTATGTCTTTTGTTGACACGGGGGATGGGATACTGTGTTTTCCTTACCATGTCTTCTAATAGGTAAACTTAGAGAAATTACTGATTTTTGTATATTTTATACTGTATCTGGGCACTGTAGCAAACTCCTTTATCAGTTCTAGAAGTTTTTTTTCAGGTACCCTTTATACCATTTAGGAAAGGAGAAATTATTGGAAGCACAATATTGTACCCCTTTCCTCTTCTTAAGCATGTCTCAGCCTTTCCTTTTTTGTTCTCCTCCCATTCTTTCTTCCCTTCGCCCTGGCACGAGGCCATTCTCCCTCCTTGGTTCTTCAGCAAAAATTTCAAGCTTTTTTCAGCTGTTCTTTGGAAAAATGATGTTTGTGAAACTCTTCCATGATATTCCACTGCTAAGAAATAAAAAGAAAGCAACTACCCTCCAGACTCCCAATTTCTCCCAATCTTACCCCAGCCCTTGGGATGGGTTATCCAGTTCATTCCACATAATAAAGCTTTTAGTGTTTCTTTTCAACCAGTGGTAATCAGATCAAATTGCAGACTTGAAATGTAAATGACCCAGAATCTGAATGAACTCACCACTGGTGAAATATCAGCCCCTTAGAAAATTGGGTCTGCCTCACTCTGAAAATCCAGTACTGAGCCAAAAAAAGCCAAGAAGCCTGAAAAGGGGGACAAAGATTAAATAAGCAAATCATAAACACTTAAGAAAAAGAACAATTTTCCTCAGTCCATGAGCCTATTAAATATTCAGTTCTTTATGACCAGAACATAACATGATTGCTTACATAAAAAGGACTATTCTTCACCCACAGCTCTTCTTAGCTGAATCACTGGTATATAATACCCAACACAAATCATACTTTAAAATGTTGTAAGTTTAAAAAAAAAAAAGAATAAATGCTTTTGCTGAATGAAAATAGTGTGCTTCCTCTAAAATAGATGGAAGCAAAAAACTTTCTGTTCACTGGGACCATGAGCCAAATCATGCCAACGACCTCTTATTTTATGGGCTGCCGGCTAAGTAATCATTTTTTTTTTTATATTTTTAAATTTTTGAAAAAACATCAAATGAATATATTTTGTGATATATGAAAATTCCATGAAGTTCAAATTTCAATGTTGCTAAAAGATAAACAGGCATATTAATTTTTTTTTAATTTATTTGAGCAAAAATCTATTGTAATTGGGCATTACCAAATCAGAAATTATTAGCAGAGCTCCACTGACAAGGAGCTTGGGGAGAGACTTTTATAGAGAAAAGGGGGCAGTGGCTCAGCGGGTGGCTCAGTGGGTTAAGCATCTCTTAAAGCCTAGTTGGCTATTTGTGATTGGTTATCCTGAAGTTTCAATATCATAAATTTGAATCATTTATAGGCTTAGATTTTAGTTTACTTACGTAGGCCACCATGGCAATAGAACTAACTCAACCTAATGGCCTCCTTGTTTATTTATAAATAAATAAACTTTTATTGAAACACAGACATGCTCATTTGTTTACACATTGTCTATAGCTAGTTTCACATTACAACCTGAGTAGAGTTGTTGCAAAAGAATATGACCTAAAATGCTTACTATCCATTCCTTTGTAGAAACAGTTTGCTGACCCCTAGGTAAGCCCATTTCAAAACCTTGGCACTATTAATATTTTGGACGACTCCCTATCCACCCTTAACAAAAGTATCTCCAGATTGAGAACCAGGGCTGCAGATGATGAAAACAGCACCTTTGTAATCTTCATAAGGCTCTAAGGGCAAGCCAGGTTACTAAAAGGTAAGAAAGGGTAAGGGAAAGGAAAGAAAAAGGAAAATATCGCAAATATCATTTGTAATATAAAGAGTCCCCAAGCAAAAACTGTATGATAGTACCAAAAATTACAACTCACATGGATCCTAAGTATGTAGGGACCATACGTTTACTTTGGGTTCTCAAGACATCAGCCTTCCTCTTAGCAGCATAATATAATGTAGAACCTCCTACTTGCAAAGACTCCTTACACGTTAATTTTCTGATAAATTCTCCATTGTATGCTGAGGATGTTATACATTTATTTTGCTACAGGCCATGGACCTTATTTCTTTAGTTTCCAGAAAGTTCTATGATGAAAGAGAATTTCCTTAGTTCCCAGAAGATTCACTCTGGGGAGAGTCTTTCCCCTCACAATTCTTTTTGGTTTAATCTTGTTGAACCTTTTCTGACCTCAGCCTCCTTGACTTTACTCTTGTTGTGACCCCAAAGAGCAGCTTCCCACCTATCTCTAGAAGTCCCAGCTTGAGTTTAGCCTGGGATTCAGACATGTGTGACATTTCCAGAAACTGTTCAGTGGGCTCAGTAGAAGCTGGTTTTCCCAGACTAAGAACCCCCTAAGGGAAAATTCATCCTGAGAGAAATAGGTGTCAGCCACAGGGAACTTAGCTCAGAAACACGTGAAGGGAGAGAAGGCTGTAAACATAGTGAATTGTCTGCCATGTACATTTGTCTCTGGGTCTAGTCCCCACTATCCTGGGACTCACGCCCCAAAGATAAACCTGGGATAACTATCGCACTAAAACACTATAAAACATCAAGCATTTGTCTACCTACATAATAAATCTTGACACCCCAAAAGTGTTAAACTTTCTATTTAAATATTCAAAAAGCTAAAAACATAACTCTCTTATAAATGTAGTGAGCATATATCAAATATTTATTTAATTCAGTAATGAAGGAACTAACAGGATGAAAGTCTGGTTCAAAAAAGAATTTAAGAAACTAATATAGTACATCTTCATTATTCACAGATTTCGTATTTGTTAACTTGCCTCCCCACTAAAGTTTAATTGTAACCCCAAAATCAATACTTGCGGCACTTTTGTGGTTATTTATGTAGCTTTCATGGACATGCAGAAGTGTGGTGCAAAGAAGCAAAAAATTTGAGTTTCCCAACACCTAAGTTCCCAGCTGCCATCAAAGAGGAAGACACTGTGTCTTCTTGCTTCAGCTCTCATACTGTAAATGAGTGTCCTTTTTGAGGTCTACTTATTGCCACATTTAAAAAATTTTTATTTTTACTTTTGGTGATTATACTGTTCAAAATGACTCCCACACATAGTGTTGGGATGCCATCTATTGTTTTTAAGCTCAAGAAAGCTGTTATATGCCTTACAGAGAAAATACGTGTATTAGATAAGCTTCCTTCAAACATGAGTTATATATAGTGATGTTGGCTGTGAGTTCAGTGTTAATGAATCAACAATATATAGTAAGTAAGGTGTCTTTAAAGAGAAACCCACACAAATCAGGGTTATGTGTTGACTAATTGATGAAAATGTGATGAGAGGCTTGAAAGAATCTAACCGTGTATTTCCTCAATAAAAGTTTTGTACTAGACAGAAATCTTTGGCAGCTCCAACTTTACAGAGTAGAGACCTAATGGTTCATTATTCACTAATTTGGTGTTCACAGTAACTTCATAGAACGTAACTGCCACAAATACTGAGCATCAAGTATATGTAGATTCAGAGAAAAAAAGAATGCTGGAATAAAATTGCAAAGCTAGATTTAAAAAAACTGGCCAATGACTATAATTAGTAGTACAATAAAACTTTTGTTCTGGACAGAAATCATTGGCAGCTCATCAATCTTCTAGAAGTTAACATCCAACTTCACATAGTGGAGACATAATCAACAATAAATAGAAAGTCAAACTTGCAGTCCCCTAGAACATCAGATTTGGTAGACAATGCTCTAGGATAGGTTTCTTGACCTCGGTACTACTGACACTTTCGGCTGGACACCTTAGATAACCGTTGTTGGAGGTTGTCCTGTGGGTTGCATGATGTTCTGCAGCACCCCTGCCTCTACTCACTGAACGTCAGTACCACCTCTCCTCCCAATCATAACAATTAAAACTGTTTCCAGATATTAGCAAATGACCCCTGGGAGACAAAATTACCCCTGGTTAAGAAGCACTAGTTAGTATGATTTTAAAAGAGCATACTATCCTCTTTTTCCTTTTTTCCAAGTTTTGGATGTTTTTTTCTCTCCTCCCTCCCTCCCTCCTTCCCTTCCTTCCTTCCTTCTTTACTTCCTTTTAAAGTTAACATATAGTGTAATATTGGTTTTGGGAGTAGAATTTAGTGATTCATCACTTACATACAACACCCAGTGCTCATCACAAGTGCCCTCCTTAACACCCATCCCCCATTTAGCCCACCCTCACATCCCCTCCAGCAACCCTCTTAACTCTAGTTAAGAGCCTCTTATGGTTTGCCTCCCTTTTTTTCTTGCCTTCCTCTCTTTTTTTTCCCTTTCCCTATATTCATCTGTTTTGTTTCTTAAATTCTACATATGAGCAAAATCGTATGGTTTTTGTCTTTCTCTGACTTACTTCACTTAGCATAATACTCTCTAGCTCCACATGTCATTGCAAATGGCAAGATTTCATTCTTTTTGATGGCTGAGTATGGGTGTTTTTTTCTTAATACACTCATAAAAAGGGGAAGAAAGATGTCTTTTGCCCTCTGCAACACACATGTAAACATGTATCATAATTTGGAGTCAATATATATTTGATTTTTCACTTGCTTATGTAGTATCGTGGACACAGAAAATATTCAATAAACATTTCCAGTAGGAAGTCATAAAGCTCGAGGGCTCCAGGAGAGCCCAGGGTGAGGCATTGGGACTGGGGATGGAGAGCACAGGTGCCTGAGGAGACACAGTCCTACTAAAGGTGAATTATTGCTGCCCATAGGAAATATCTGCCTGCCATCTCCCAGAAGGACTGGAGGGCTACACTTTAGTTTTATTTTTTTTAAAAAATTTTTTATTTATTCATTTGAGAGAGAGAGACAGAGACAGAGAGAGCACAAGCAGGGGGAATGGCAGAGGGAGAAGCAGACTCCCCGCTGAGCTGGCAGCCCCACGCGGGGCTCGATGCGGGGCTCGATCCCAGGACCCTGGGATCATGACCTGAGCCGAAGGCAGACGCTTAACCATCTGAGCCACCCAGGTGCACTGAGGGCTACACTTTATAAGGGATGAGGCCCTGAATGATCAGGAAGAGATGTTGACTTGGAACTGTAGATAAAAGCCGCTAAGGCCTGGGGAATTAAGAGATACTGACACCAGCTAGTGAAACTGTCCCAAGGATGGCTCCATAAGGGTAGTCTGGCCTCTAAGGGATCAGAAAGTGTACAATTCCTGGTTCTTTCACTGATTAGCTAAACTTTTCAGAGCTTCAATTTCTCCATTCATAAAATGGATATCATAGTAGTACTGCTACAAACTGAACTGTATCCTCCAAAATTCATATGTTGATGTCCTAATGCCCCATGTGATGTTATTTGGAGATGAGGCCTTTAGGAGATAGGTTTAGATGAGGTCATAAGGGTGTTGGGATTAGTGCCCTTGTAAGAAGAGACACCAGAGAACTTGCTTTCATTCCATCCTAAAGAGCTCACTCTCTCTCTCCATCCAGACACACCAAGGAAAGGTCATGTGAGGACACAGTGAGAAAGTAGTAATATAATACCCAAGGAGAGAGCTCTCATCAGATACCAACCCTTATGACACTCTGACCTTGGACTTCCACCCTCCAGAATTGTGAGAAATAAGTTTTTGTTGTTTAAGCCACCCAATAGATGGTATTTTCTTACGGCAGCCTGAACTAAAACAAGTACTGACCTCATAGCATTATTGGAGGAATTAAATGAGAAATACATGTGCATTTCCTAGCACAATGTCTAAGAATTCCTTATATCTTAACCAAATGACACATATAAGAACTCCCTACATTTTAACCGAAAAAGAATCCCAAACCACAGTGGACAGAGGCTGACTGTTCAGCTGATTTATAAGTGCCCTCTGTACACTATATTTCTTTCTTATTGCTAAAAGTTTTGGATCCTGTGATGCTTTTAGTGCAGAAGCTGCTACTTTTACTAATTTATTTTGAAATTAGAGCTGTGAAATAGTACCAATACTCAGTGTGCAGTTTTATTATTTTTATAGTTACCAAAAATGTATCGGGTCTAATATATAAGTAGATAAAGAATAATTCAGTATTGCCTTTTGGAAGGAGTGCTGCATGTTATATTCCATTTATGCCACATCCAGTAGGACCATATAGTATGTGACCTGAGAGTTCATGTAGGTACAGAAAGTGAGGAGTTGTGGCTTCTACACAAATAATGTAAAGTTTAGCCTCAGACTAAACTTGGCAAGTTCTATGTCAAATAGTTGTGTGGTCTGTACACAACAAAATATGCATTAATGAGTGATTCATTATGAACACCTTTTATATATAACACCTTATATATAAAAGCATATATATTATGCTTTTATAATAGGGACATTTCCATTTTCTTTCACAGTGGTTTGTCTCACTGTCAATACCTATTGAGTATTTAAACTGTATTTACATCACTCTCTCTTTCCATTGTCAACTCCTTTAAATATAGTGACCCCCCCCCTCCTTCCATGCTTCTGTGAAATGGTCAGAAAATAATTCAGAAACCAGGCATTATTTTTGGCTATGCTTAGAACTTCAGTCTCAGTCTATGTCTCAATCTGTCAGACCTGTTGGGAAATTGAACTTTGGGATTATTAGGCCTCCTCATGAGAGTTATGGGAAGGTCCAGGGGACCTTACACAGAAGAAAACATTTAGAAGGGTGGGAAGCAGCCAGGAGTTCAGTCCTTCTTTATTATGTGAGTTAGCAAAACACACATGTTCCCTTGAGGCCAGGGGCACTGCTCCTTTTTGCGCTAAGATGGTAGACTCTGATGGTAGCCGTTACCTGGCATCTGACATCTCCCTAGGACACCTAGAAAGCCTCAGGTCCCTGGAACCTTTGACCCCTTCTCAGCCTAAGGAAATTGTTTTCCTTTCTTATGCTGCTTCTGAAGTACTCTTGGAATACTCTTCTCTCCATCCTACCTCTCTTACAGGGGTTCTCTAAGTGCGATCCTGAGAGCAATAGCATCAGCAGCACCAAGGGATCTTGCTAGAAATGCAGATTATCAGGCCTTCCCCAGACCTACTGAACTGGAATCTCTGAGGTAGGGGTCCAGCAGGAAGTATTTTAACAAACCCTCCATGTGACTCTGATGCGAGGCTAATTTTGAGAAAGACTGACCTAATACAATCCATTCAATTAACTCATTTTTGAAAGCAAGAGCATCAGGTAACTTCTATTTCCAGGTTTCAGTATAGCTCACCCATCATAACTCAATGCAGGGGAAGGAAAAGGCCTGGCTATATAATGAGAAAATAAACACTAAATATAAAACATAAGCATCTCACACAGCAAAGGATCTAAACAGACATTTCTCCAAAGAAGACATACAGATAACCAACAAGTATAAGAAAAGATGTTCACCATCACTTATCATCAGGGAAAGGAAATCAAAACCACAATGATATATCACCTCACATCTGTTAGACTGGCTATAATAAAAAAGACAAGAAATAACAAGTGTTGTAAGGATGTAGAGAAAGGGAACTCTTCTGCACTGTTGGTGGGAATGTAAATTGGTAGAGGCACTACAAAAAATAGTCTGAAGTTCCTCAAAAAATTAAAAATAGAACTACCAGCAATTCTGCTTCTGGGTACTTATCCAAAAACAAAACAAAACAAAACAAAACAAAAACACCAATTCAAGAGATATATGTACCCCTGTGTTCATTCCAACATTATTTACAATAGCCAAGATATGGAAACAACCTATGGGTGAATGGATAAAGAAAATAACACACACACACACACACACACACACAAAGGGAATATTATTCTGCCATAAAAAAGAAAGAAATCTTGCCATTTGTGGCAAGATGGGTGAACCTAGAGGGCATTATGCAAAGTGAAATAAGTCAGACAGAAAAAGACAAATACTGTATGATTTCACTTATATGTGAAATCTAAAAAATAAAACAAATGAACAAACAAAAAAATAGAGACAGACTCATAGATGTAGAAAACTATTGGTTACCAGAGTCGGGAGGAGTTGGGGACAGGCAAAATAGGTAAAAGGGATTAAGAGGTACAAATTTCCAGTTAGAAAATAAATGTCGTGGGGATGTAATGTACAGCATAGGGAATATAGTCAATAATACTGTAGTAACTTTATGACAGGTGGTAACCAGACTTATTGTGGGGGTCATTTCATATTATCGAACATATTGAATCACTACAATGTATACCTGAAAATCACAGGATATTGTATGTCAATTATACTTCAATAAAAATATAGAAAAAAAAGTGAGGCTTCAGAATGGCTTTAAAGTGGTGATTTAAAAAAGGCAGTGACTTACACTGTTCAAAAGACAAGGTGCGAAGCATGAAGAGTCTTAGGTGTCCTGAGGCTGTGACAGAACAATTTCCATCTTCCCTTTCTATGTGCAAGTGTAGCTGGACCTGTGCATGTGGACACTTAGCTAGGGATTACCATGTTCTAGTCCCCTTTGTAGGTGTGGCCAATGGAGTATGAACAGAAGTGTGCGTGTCACTCCAGACCTGGGCTTTAAAAAAAATGTACATGCAGCTTCCTTCCTACTTTTCCTTTGTGTGAAATGGAACAAGGAAGTGCTTGTGACTCACCCTTGGCCCTTCAAATAACGGTGCTGACCTACACCAGAAGCAAGAGAGAAGGAAGCTGGGTCCCTGAATGGTCATGTGGTACAGAGAGCAGCTAATTATCCTGGACCATGAGAGGAATCATATTCCTTAGTCCACTGGTTTGTTGGGTTCTTTGTTACAGCAACTGAGATTTTCATGTTACTAATATAAAAACCAAGGGCCCATGTAAAAGATTAAGGCAACGCTTACAATTCATTAAAGTCCAAATAGCGCCAAAGTCCCTACAGAGCCTGGCACACAGCAGGTGCTTCATAAATAGTTATTAAATGAATGAATGCAGCACCATTAGGAGCAATTGGGACAAGAGATTCCCAATTGTCTCATAAAATAATCTGGCTGAAGATGAATCTAAGTGGTGTGTTGCAATCTAAATGAGAAAAGTTAACAGCACATAAATAGCAACAATGGGTTAAAATCAAATAGGAATCTTTGCGTGTACAATGTAGAAATGATGGCTAATTATACAGCAGTCATTTAAATGATCTGCAGATAGTAATCACAGTCAATGTCATTTTCCAAAACAAAAGATCTATACATGCACAGACATATCCAGACAGGTAAATTCTTTTAGCAAGTTTGATGAGACATCAAGATTGCTATGCTGTATATGGTCCATAAGAAAATGAAAATCCATTGCTACGATAGTGGGAGTGAATACAAAGTAGCTTTTTACTTACTCTGAAAAAGTAAGTAAAGGCAGTTTGGGGTAGCATATGTCATATGACGCCAATGCCATTTATTAAACATTTCTAAGGGCCTACTGTGTAAGAAGTATTGTATTAAACACAGTGACGAATTCAAAGATAACAAAAACAGTAATAAAGATATTGAAGGGAGAGAGCATTACATAAAGTAGAGGTTTAAATTTCTAAGAAATGGCAATTAAAGTATGCCTAAGCAGCTTTAGCTATCTTGAAACTTTCTGTAATGTCACTGGTGCCTATGACAAAAGTTGTTCTGGAGTTGAAATAAAATAACAAACATAACACACGTGGTATATTCAATGACCCCCACAAATGCTAGTTCCTTTCTTCATACCCTGTAATATAGTGTCTTAAATATTTGAAAAATTTTCAAAATGTTTCATGGTAGTTTGTTCTAAAGCCATAAAAGTTCTATTTGCCTATCCCAAGCCCCCACATGCATGTATATGCTCATAACACACCCTTCATCCAGAGCAAGTAAAGAGTATTACATTTTAAACCAAAGGATAATTGGTTATGATGGAGATCAGGGGTTTCAGATGCAAGCAAGAAAATTCCACTCTATTTATGCTGAAAGCTGGCTTGTTAGAAAGAAATCCAGTAGCTTACAGAATCCACAGAAAGCTCAAAAATGACTGCCCATTTCCATTTTTCACTAGCCATGGGGACCGTTGTTATGTCACTGTTGGAAGTACCAGATACCTCCTCCAGGGTTGTGAATAATAAACTTCTCTATCTGAATTTCTCTTGTGGTCTGTTGTTAAACTGCAGATCACCATCTGGCACCCTATGCTCCACTTGAAAAAATGTTAATTTAACAAAATCACGAGTATATTAGATGCATTTCCTGGCAGAGGTAAGTAAGGGGTACTAAAGAATGGGCACCTTCTTCTGATTTTTATAAAGGTGCCATAAGAGCTTGCAGCAGCTCTATCCAGGCCATTTTGTTCTGAACCCAGAGCTTCTCTGGGCACATTGTGAGGTACCGCCACTGCTCTAACTAAGCTGCTTTGTCCTGAGTGGACACCACCATTCACTACCATTGAATCACCAAAGCTCAATTAAATCCAGACTAGAGTATTTAATACAACTGGAGGCTGGGAGCTTATGGAGGAAATTAAAATAGAAACAAGGAAAAGTAAGACTCTATCAATGTTCTTACCTTACCTTGGGCCTGTCTGCTACCAAACTATCTCTTTAGACCTCAGATAGATTCCATGTTTTAGGGCCAGCCTACTACCCAGACCTATAAGTGCCTTTGACCATGTCACAAAGGTGGAGATCTATTATTTCCTTACTCCAACCTATTTCCAGCCTGTTGTCCATTGAACGCCATGATAATCTCTGTAAAAAAAACAAAAAACAGAAAACAAAAAACAAAACACCACTCTCAGCAAAACGAAGACAATCTACTGCATATACTAATGTGGCTCAGTTCAGCTTCTCTGTGTCCTGACTTGGACATACTGGAATTGAATTTGTCTTTACCTTTGCATAACAAAAGGCCCATTAATAGATTTTCTTAAAATAAATTTCATCTGCCCCTTAGCTAAAATAACAAATTATCTACATTTCCTGCAATCACTCCTTCAGAATCACTAAGGTTCAGCCTTGAAGCATCTTACTACACATTTAACAAATATTTAAGGAGCTCTTTTTAGGAGCCAGACCCTGGGCTAAGCACTAAGAATATCAATTAGGTGTGGTTCACTCTTATATTCCAGCTTAGAGAAATTGGCAGGTAAATAAATACATTTGAGAAATAGGTAAAGGAGTGACCATAAAAGAATGTACAGGTTCAAACAGTAGTATGAAAGAGGAAATGGCTCTTTTCAATTGAAGTGGGAGGGGAAGGATTACAAAAGCTTCAAAAAGGAGATCCTCACAAGCTGTTGGCATGGTAAATAAGAGAAGAAAAGGATGTTCCTATCAGAATAGCTTATGCAAACATGTTTTCAGAAAACCCCAAGCAGCTGAGAATGTCAGAGTTTAGGGATGTGAGGAAATGTCTACCAAGAGATGGAACTAAAAATCCAAAAACATTCTAGATAATGGAGGGCCCTTTATGTTGTACCAAGAAATTCTGACCACAAAAACACTGAAGACTGAGATAGGTTTTCTCTCTTTTTTTTAAAATGAAGTATAATTGACATATAATATCCTATTAGTTTCAAGTGTACATTATTGTAATTCAATATTTTTATACATTATGAATGTTCTAGTATAAGAGAGCTATTATTTTAGTCCTGCCATGTGGAGAATTGATTAGCTGGAGACACTAATTCTTAGATTGTCATGGTGGTCCAGGTGAAAGATCATGATGACCTCCACTAGGAACCCCAGAGCATTCCAGAGAAGCTGAAATGAATGGATACAGAACATGTTGGGAATAGGAGTTCAGTAGAACTTGGTAACTTTTTTTTTTAATTTAATTTTATTATGTTAATCACCATACACTACATCATTAGTTTTTGATGTAGTGTTCCATGATTCATTGTGTATAACACCCAGTGCTCCATTCAATACATGCCCTCTTTAATACCCATCACCAGGCTAACCCATCCCCTCACCCCTCTCCCCTCTAGAACCCTCAGTTTGTTTCTCAGAGTCCATAGTCTCTCATGGTTCGTCTCCCACTCCGATTTCCCCCCCTTCATTTTCCCCTTCTTACTATCTTCTTTTCTTTTCTTTTTTTTTAACATATAATGTATTATTTGTTTCAGAGGTACAGGTCTGTGATTCATCAGTCTTACACAGTTCACAGCGCTCACCATAGCACATACTCTCCTCAGTGTCTATCACCCAGCCACCCCAACCCTCCCACCCCCCACCAAGAACTTGGTAACTTTTTGAGAGTTGTCCATGTAAAGGCAAGAGATGAGTGTGCTGGTATCCTGCATTTTGGGGTGAGGGAAGAGCCATTTTGCAGTATTTTGCTGAGGCAGAAAACACAGAAAGAGTATAAGTATGGGGTTCAAGGGGAAGGGAACTTTAAATAAAATTAAAGCGGAGCAGGTTCTAAAATTATCATCATTCCCACATTTTGTGCGCCTGAATCCCTCTGGGTATGCCCCATTCTCTGCCTAAGAAACTCTTGATAAAACCTTCCCAACTCTATGGGAGTTGGGGCAGGGAATTGCTCTAGCCTTCACCTTCCTACTTCAAGCTGAGGAACATCCTCGTGCATTTATCATGTCAAGTCTGGATTCTCTTGGTTTCCCATCTCAGCTGGTACTCCTCATCAGGGGACTGACTGGAAATTCAGTCTTCATGATTTGCAATTACAGACTCCAGATATAACACCAGCAGAACCCCAATAAAGAGCAAGTACATAGTACCTAACTTGGAATAAATTAAATTAGTTGGTAAAGTATAAGTGATATGCATCCATCCGACTATGAAACTATGGTTTATGCTTTAGAATCAACTGCCACCTCCACAGATAGTACATCTTAAAACTAGGTCATAGTGCGAAAGAGAACTTGAGGAGTGGCCATGCACACCATAGAGTACAGGACTCCAGGAGCACCCTTGGTATATGGAGAGATCAGCTTAGCAGGGAGCAAAGAAATAGGGATCTCAAGGCCCTATTTTTTCCCAAGCTTGGAGATCAAAAGAAAATCAAAGAGGTAAATATCAAGGAAAACCCCAAAATGTCCCTTACTGTAGAAATGTTTCTGTGGTAGAGGTTCTATTTCTTAGAATAAAATGCATTCAGAAGTATTATCTTAAAGCCAGTAAAGTCATAACTATTTGTTTTTCTCTATAGTTTCTGTGGGTTAGTTTAGACATTCTCTTAAAAAAGAAAGAAAGAAAGAAAGAAAGAAATTGTTCCAGCAGGGGTCTCTCTTTGCACATGGTACAAAAATTCTTAGCCTTGCAATGGAATATTTTTGTTTTGTTTATCTATCTTACAATGTAAATGGATGTGGTTGCAAAATATGTCAAAGCTCTTTTCTTACACTATCAGAAAACCATGGAAAAGATATAATGCTTCATATCATGATTTTGATGATGATTAAAGTGGTGTGTTCATTACAAGATAATGCAGCAAGCAACACATTTATAATTTTTAGGCACTTTTTTGTTTATATATTATACTTCAAAAAAAGTTTACTTTTTGAAAGGTATAATCCCTAAATTGACTTCTGTTTGCATGTTTCCTCACTTTTTTGTTTCATGTTTCAAGTAACTAGAACATTCAGAATTGGCCATTTTATTTACATATTTTATTGAAATTTAGACATATTTTATAAATAATGATGCTTTTTGTGTGTTTTGGCAGAAAAATAGGAAAAAATTAAAACATAGCTGTACTATTGAAAAGAAAAAAGAACCTTAAGAGTGAGGATTATCCAGTACAAAGCTTTCCATGGCTTGAAAACTATGAACTTGGAGAAAGAGGCATCATTGTTTTTGGTATCCAAGTTTTTGGGATGGATCCAAAGATCAGATGGATATTTGTCCTGTGATGTATGTTGGGGCTAGGTCTGTACTTCTGGTGGGAGCAGGTCAGCAGGAGACTCTGGCCACTGAAAATTTGGGCCATCTTAAAGAGGTTTGTTCATCCCTACTGTCAACCAGTTGACTTACCCTGAGCAGAAGAGAAATGGCCACAAACAAGCCCTTGCCAAGTTAGCAAATGATACCTAAAACATAGTGCTTGAGAGAAATGCTTGCCATTAAAATTAAAAAAAAAAAAAATAGAAAAAATTAAATCCTATTAAAATCCTTGGGACCAAATTTCTGCAAAGCACCCAGATTGCTGGTTTTATTTCTGTGGTTTAATCTCAAGCTTTGTTAATTTTCTTTTGTTTTATTTCTTTTGACTGCAACTATCACTTCTTTCCCTGCCTGTTTCCATTCCCTCTTCAATCTCTAATTTTCAAAATCATTTCTTAATTCTAAAAAAAGTATCAACATTTTAGTGCCACCTTTTAATAAAGTATACATTTCCCTTCACAAAAATTAATATTGGGCCATAAAAACTTTGATCTGTCTGACCACTAATAAAACAGAAAATATTAAGTGAAAATGTTTTATTCTAAATGACATGCCACTTACTTTTTAATAGTATTAGAGTAATTACCTTAATTCTCTTGCAAAAAAATCCATTAAGATCCTTTAATGAAGGAAATATATATTTGTAATGGGCCAAATGGCATCATGCCCTTGTCTAAAGCAATCATACTGTCCAATAAAGGAAGATCCACATTTAAATGTGGTACCTCTGAACACGAAATATTATAAGAATTCCTAGTCAACAGTATGCCATGCCAAGAGTACTCCACAGATTGGTTTGCCCTTTCCTACTATCTTGTGGCCTCATTCTAAATATTTCTTTAATATTAACAATAGCATACTGGATTGTTCCAACAACATAGACCTTAACATCCTATGTTTATTTTATTTATCTCTGAGCTATTCAAATCAATAAATATTATAAATCCTTCTCATTGGAAATGTTTTGTCACTATTTTATGTTTACATGTTTCTCCCTGCCTTCCTCTTTCCTATGCAAGCCACGTCTCTGCCCTCTGTTTTGCTCATTGTTTCCTTTCTCTCTTTTTTTGTTCAGCTTCTGTACAATCATTTCTCTTTGCTCTGGCCTTTGCTCTAGCTTCATGTTCATTTCAGCCTCCACCTTTTTTCCCTCACAAACCTCTTTGATTCCAGTTGACAGTTTAAGATTTTTTCTTTTACTTTCCAGAGGCTCCCGTTGCCATAGTGACACATGACGATGATAAAGACCAGGACTGCTTCCACTGGCACTCGAGTTGCTATAACAATGCCAGTTAGCTGAGAATTCTGTGGAAACTTGTGAGAAGGATGCTAGTTCACACCTTTCTGTGGGATAGCCTGCCAGAAAATGTTTCTTAGTTAATAGTTGTTTGTACAGTAAATCTTCAGCCCATAAATTTAAGAGCAGCCCATACTTTGATAACTAAAAAACTGAAACAATATTTACCTCTTTGTACCCTGAAAAATTCTCCCTTCCCTGCCTGTTTGCCCTCCTTTCCTACTCTATTTTTTATATTAAAAACATACCTGATGTAGACTTAATTGTGTCTCTCTAAAATTCATATATTGAACTCTAACCCTCAGTGTGACTGTATTTGGAGACAGGGCTTTTGAGAGGTAACTAAGTTTAAATGAGGTTATAAGTGTGGGACCCAAATCTGATAGGATTGGTAGTCCTGGGGGGGAAAAAGGGAGAGAGATAGAGATCCTTCTCTCTTTCAGTCATATGAGACCACAGCAAGAAGACAGCCATCTACAATCCAGGAAGAGAGCCCTCACCAGGAACTGAATCTGTCTGCACCTTGATCTTGGACTTCCCAGGCTCCAGAATTGTGGTAAAATAAATTTATATGCTTTAAGTCACCCAGTCTATGGTAATTGTTATGGAAGCTTGAGCTAATACAATACCTTAATATTAACATTTCTAGATCTTGTTAAGTGCTTTCAATTTTCAAAATTCAATTTCTGGAAATGTATCCAAATAAGGGAATTATAGAATATTGCAATGTTCATTGTCAATATTTCATCATTGAATGCTAGAAGAAAGAGAAAAAGATGACATTTATTGATATTTTTGTAATCCTTTTTGTTGTTATAGCTTTCTTATTCTTAATATAAAAGAAATGTGTAATTGTCTTCATCTTTATAAATACTATAACTCATCAAAAGCTGGGCAAAACTTTTATTTTGTTGCAGTTGTGTCATCTCCCTAGGACGTGAATCTTGGCAGTTTGCAACCATTTCTACTGGTCATGTTTGTGCCAACTCACATGGAGGAAGGGAGCAGCTATAGCATCAAATCTCGCTCAGGACTGATACCTGAAGACCTAAAACTGCTTTTAAAAAACAAAGTCTATTAAAAAAAAAAATACCTGGGGGCGCCTGGGTGGCTCAGTTGTTGAGCGTCTGCCTTCGGCTCAGGTGTTAATCAAGATAACATTAATTTGGGGCACCTGGGTGGCTCAGTTGGTTAAGTGTCTGCCTTCGGCTCAGGTCATGATCCCAGGGTCCTGGGATCAAGCCCTACATTGGGCCCCATCTCAGCAGGGATCCTGCTTCTCCCTCTGCCTACTTCTCTCTCTGCCTGTTTCTCCCTCTGATTGCCGCCCCCTCTGCTTGTGCATGTGCATGTTCTCTCGCTCTTTGTCAAATAAATAAAATCTTTAAAAAAAGATAGCATTAATTTATTTGAGTAGATGTAAGACACCATCATGTTGAAAAAAGAAGTGTCAATACGTTATATTATCACTGCATAATTTTACAGAAAATTTTGAAGTGTAAATACTCTAAAATAGTTTAAGAACTCCTAGGGAATTTTAAGGAAAATGAAAGTGATGCTTGTGGAATGATCATGGAAAGTAGTTTCTAGCTAAACAATCTCCAATTATGATGGATCAATTTATGATTTTTCAACTTTACAATGGTGTAAAAGCGGTAGGCATTCAGCAGAAACTGTGCTTCCAATTTTGAGTTTTGATCTTTTTCTGGGCTAGCAATATGCAGTACCATACTATTGGTGATGCTGGGTAGCAGCAGCAACCCCCACCTCCCGTTGGCCACGTAATCACAAAGGTAAACAAGCAATACACTTACAACCATTCTCTACCTACGCAACTATTCTGTTTTCACTTTCAGTACAATATTCAACAAATTACATGAGAAAGTCAACACTTTATTATAAAATTGGCTTTGTGATGATTTTGCCCAACTGTAGGTTAATGTAAGTGTTCTAAGCACATTTAAGGTAGTTTACACTAAACTATAGTGTTTGGTAGGTGAGGTGTACTAAATGCATTTTTTACTTAAAATATTTTCAACTTTTGGTTTTATTGGGACACAACTCTATAGCCCCATAAGTTGAAGAAGAGCTGTATAATTGTTCTAATTGTGCTATAAACCTAGCTGATTTTGCTTATTATGGTAGAACAGGATCTTCGGTGCTATTATCAGTAATAATAATAACAATAACTTCCTATTATGCGCCAGACACTATTCTAAGTGATTCACATCTATTATCTCTACTTCTCACTACAAACTTGAAAGAGAAACTAATACATGGGGGGAAAGATTCTGGGAAGTAAGGTCACATTTCCAATATTTCCATTAAGGCTCAAGAATTTAAACTAACACCACAGCACAAAACATAATCAGTCCAAGGAGCATACCAGGAACCCTAAGAGTGGCTCTAACATTCAGTTGCATAAATTCTGGAATCACAACAACTGAATCAAATTAGTTGGATAATTGCTACAAATGCATATTAACTTCAATGTGGCTTGGTTTATTTCTTTTTTTTTTTTTTAATGTTCAGTTAGCCAACATATAGTACATCATTAGTTTTTGATGTAGGGTTCAATGATTCATTAGTTGCATATAACAGTGCTCATCACACTCTCATTCTGGTCTCTCAGAGACCAGAATCTCTCATGGTTTGTCTCCCTCTCTGATTTCTTCCCATTCAGTTTTCTCTCCTTTCCTCTGTGGTCCTCCACACTATTCCTTATGTTCTACATATGAGTGAAACCATATGATAATTGTCTTTCTCTGCTTGACTTATTTCGCTTAGCCTAATCCCCTCCAGTTCCATCCATGTCAATGCAAATGGTAGGTATTCATTCTTTCTGATGGCTGAGTAATATTCCATTGTATATATGAACCATTTCTTTATCCATTCATCTGTTGAAGGACATCTTGTCTCCTTCCACAGTTTGGCTATTGTGGACATTGCTGCTAAGAACATTGGGGTGCAGGTGCCCCTTCTTTTCACTACATCTGTATCTTTGGGATAAATACCTAGTAGTGCAATTGCTGGGTCATAGGGTAGCTCTATTTTTAACATTTTGAGGAACCTCCATATGTTTTCCAGAGTGGCTATACCAGCTTGCATTCCCACCAACAGTGTAAGAGAGTTCCCCTTTCTCCACATCCTCACCAACACTTGTTTCCTATCTTGTTAATTTTTGCCATTCTAACTGGTATAAGATGATATCTCACTGTGGTTTTGGTTTGTAGTTCCCTGATGCCGAGTGATATGGAGCATTTTTTCACGTGTCTGTTGGCTATTTGTATGTCTTCTTTGGGGAAGTGTCTGTTCATGTCTTCTGACCATTTATTGACTGGATTATTTGTTTTTTGGGTATTGAGTTTGATAAGTTCTTTACAGATCTTGGATACAAGCCCTTTATCTGAAATGTCATTTGCAAATATCTTCTCCCATTCCAAGGGTTGCCTCTTAGGTTTGTTGACTGTTTCCTTTGTTGTGCAGAAGCTTTTTATCTTGATGAAATCCCAATAGCTCATTTTTGCTTTTGTTTCCCTTGCCTTTAGCAACATGTCTTGAAAAAAGTTGCTGTGGCTGATGTCGAAGAGGTTACTGCCTATGTTCTCCTCTAGGATTTTGATGGATTCCTGTCTCACATTGAGATCTTTTATCTATTTTGAGTTTATCTTTGTGTATGGTGTCAGAGAATGGTCTAGTTTCATTCTGCTGCATATGGCTGTCCAATTTTCCCAGCACCATTTATTGAAGAGACTGTCTTTTTTCCATTGGATGTTCTTTCCTGCTTTATCAAAAATTAGTTGGCCATAGAGTTGAGGGTCCACTTCTGGTTATCTATTCTGTTCCATTGATCTATGTGTCTGTTTTTATGCCAATACCATGCTATCCTGATGATCACAGCTTTGTAATATAGCTTGAAGTCAGGCATTGTGATGCCCCCAGCTTTGGTTTTCTTCTTCAACATTACCCTGGTGATTCGGGGTCTATTCTGGTTCCATACAAATTTTAGGATTGTTTGTTCCAACTCTGTGAAAAATGTCAATGGTACTTAATGGGTATTGCATTGAAAGTGTAGATTGCTCTGGGCAGCATAGACATTTTAACAATGTTTATTCTTCTAATCCATGAGTATGGAATGTTTTTCCATCTCTTTGTGTCTTCCTCCATTTCTTTGATAAGTGTTCTGTAGTTTCTAGAGTACAGATCCTTTACCTCTTTGGTTAGGTTTATTCCTAGGTATCTTACGGTTTTTGGTGTTACTGTAAATGGAATCAATTTCTTAATTTCTCTTTCTTCAGTTACATTGTTATTGTATAGAAATGCAACTGATTTCTGTGCATTGATTTTGTATCCTACCATGTTGCTGAATTGCTATATGAGTTCTTCTAACTTGGGGGTGGAGTCTTTTGGGTTTTCCACAGAAAGTGTCATGTCATCTGCAAAAAGAGAGAGTTTGACTTCTCCCAAGACTGAAACAGGAAGAAATAGACAATCTGAATAGACCAATAACCCGCAAGGAAACTGAAGCAGTAATCAAAAACCTCCCAAAAACCAAAAGTCCAGGGCCAGATGGCTTCCCAAAGGGAATTCTACCAAACATTTAAAGAAGAAATAATACCTATTCTATTGAAGCTGTTTCAAAAAATAGAAATGGAAGGAAAACTTCCAAACTCGTTCTATGAGGTCAGCATTACCTTGATCCCAAAACCAGACAAAGACCCCATCAAAAGGGAGAATTACAGACCAATATCCCTGATGAATGTGGATGCCAAAATACTCAACAAGATCCTAACCAATAGAATCCAACAGTACATTAAAAGGATTATTCACCACAACCAGGTGGGATTTATTCTCGGGATACTAGGGTGGTTCAACAGTTGGAAATCAATCAATGTGATAGAGCACATTAATAAAAGAAAAGACAGGAACCATACAATCCTCTCATTTTTTTTTTTAAAGATTTTATTTATTTATTTGACAGAGAGAGACACAGCGAGAGAGGGAACACAAGCAGGCGGAGTGGGAGAGGGAGAAGCAGGCTTCCCGCTGAGCAGAGAGCCCGATGCGGGGCTCGATCCCAGGACCCTGGGACCATGACCTGAGCCGAAGGCAGACGCTTAACGACTGAGCCACCCAGGCGCCCCCAATCCTCTCATTTGATGCAGAAAAAGTATTTGACAAAATACAGCATTTTTTCCTGATTAAAACTCTGCGAAGTATAGGGATAGAGGGAACATACCTCAATATCATAAAAGCCATCTATGAAAAGCCCACAGTGAATATCATTCTCAATGGGGAAAAACTGAGATCTTTCCCCTTAAGGTCAGGAACACAACAGGGTTGCCCACTCTCACCACTATTGTTCAACATAGTACTAGAAGTCCTAGCCTCAGCAATCAGACAACAAAAAGAAATAAAAGGCATTCAAATTGGCAAAGGAGTAGCTTGTTTTATTTCTTAAACCATCTGGACATTAACAATGAACCAGGTAGATTGGAGCTTGAAAAACACAAATGAGATTTATAAAAACTTGAGCAGTAGCAGAACGTGTTTAATTATTTAAGAGAACTTTAAACTTGGAAATGTAGAAACTTTGATTTCCAAATTGCTCCATCTTTGAGTGACTGAGTTGTGCGCTCTCTCTCTCTCTCTCTTTCTCTATCTCTCTCTGTGTAGAGAAAAAGTAAACATGTGAGCCAGAATGGGAGTGGACTGACTCAAGAGGAATCAAGTCTGTTGCTGTATTTTTTTTTTAAAGATTTTATTTATTTATTTATTAGAGAGCAAGTGAGAGAGAAACAGCATGAGAGAGGAGAGGGTCAGAGGGAGAAGCAGGCTCCCCACTGAGCTGGGAGCCCGATGTGGGACTCGATCCCAGGACCCTGGGATCATGACCTGAGCCGAAGGCAGTCGCTTAACCAACTGAGCCACCCAGGCGCCCTGTTGCTGTATTTTGTAAATTCACGGGTCACCTTATAAGTAATAGATTAGAAATTATTGTAATATATAACCATAACCAACTTTAGCACATCCACATACTACCAACTGACATACAATATAAATAAATTGCCCTTCTGAGTGTTGTAATTTTGCACACACTTTGGCCCCTGGAAACCCCAAAGTATGAATGATTCCATCTAATATCTAGACTTTGCAGACCAAACCTTTCTTGTTTCTTAAGGGGAAAAATCCCATCAATAACATGTTCTTTAAAGAACTGTCTTATCTTTGAAAATGTTCATATTATACTGAGCTGCTCAACAGAAATATGAGGATTTTCTTATTTCTAAGAGATGTTCCCACTGAAAGAAGAAGAGACACTGGAATTATAGGGATAGCATGGAGGAGGACCAGACAAACCTAGTGGGCAAATGAGGCAAAAGCTTGTGGACTTCTGGACTGTTTAATATCTGATCTCTCTAGAGTCCCTTGGTTATCAACTCTTTTCATGTCCTAACCCCAAAGAATGGGGTATTATTTAATAGGTTTTTAAAAAATATTTTATTGTTATGTTTTTTTGTTTTTTTGTTTTTTTTTTTCCTTTTTAAAACTTGCTCTCTAATTTTATTATTTTTTGTTATTCTTATGTTAATCCCCATACATTACATCATTAGTTTTAGATGAAGTGTTCCATGATTCATTGTTTGGGCATAACACCCAGTGCTCCATGCAGAATGTGCCCTCCTCAATACCTACCACCAGGCCAACCCATCCTCCCACCCCCCTCCCCTCCAGAACCCTCAGTTTGTTTTTCAGAGTCCGTCGTCTCTCATGAATCGTCTCCCCCTCCGATTCCCCCCCTTCATTCTTCCCCTCCTGCTATCTTCTTTTTTTTTTCTTAACATATATTGCATTATTTGTTTCAGAGGTACAGATCTGTGATTCAACAGTCTTGCACAATTCACAGCGCTCATCATAGCACAAAAACCTCCCCAGTGTGTATCACCCAGCTACCCCATCCCATCCACCCCACCCCCCACTCCAGCAACCCTCAGTTTGTTTCCTGAGATTAAGAATTCCTCGTATCAGTGAGTAAGTCTTGTGTCATCCAGAGCACCTCCCTCAGGTTTAGAGATGTTTAGAATACGTCTATTTGTAATGAGAAGTAAGAGTCTTCCTTGATTGATCCCTAGAAATTAGCAAATTGGTAAGTGATGTGGATATAAGTACAGTAAGAAAAGAATTAAGAGTTTTGCCTTTTTATCCCAGCCTTCTCACTCCCTGAGTAGCTTTTGGCCCATCAGTTATTATTTCTGGGCCTCAATTTCTTCTAAAAATTTAGAGGTGTTATGGTATCTCCATAATTAATATTATGGCTAATAAACTGAGGAATAACCTATATGCATTTCAGCTACTCAGAGAGGAATGATCTACAGTTGTTCCCTGAGGACAATGATGCCATAACACACTCAAGGGAGGAAAGGCACAGGACTAGATGAAATAGGCCTCTGGTGCTTTAGGCTAAGATCTTGCATATTAACAAATTTATACCCCCTTGTTACAAAAAGTATTTGAGGTAACCTACAAAGATGTATAACAAGCAGAAGAAAATAAATTGATAAGGTAATTGGAGTAAAAGGAAAACAAGTTTAGTCTAACATAAGCACGTCAAATATAAACAGGTAGAAAATTTGGTTTTGACTATTCTGATAGGTGAATTAAAGAGAAAAATATGATCAGTTATAAAATTCACTGTCTCTTAAGTCCTATGCTGGTGGTGGTTGGAATTTGGGGTGGGAATGGGGTGATCTGCTCAGAATAGTTGTTCCTAGAACTGAAGTAAGTGAGATGTTTTTCATGGTTTCTTATAAAGGAGGGATATGTGATGTACTATAGTGGTTTTCAGCTGGGATATGCAACAAAAGGGGACCTTTGTTAATATATACAATTATATGTTAACATATAGAATCGTAATCCCAGGCCCCAGTCTCAGGTTTATGATTGAGTAGCTTTGCATCTGTGCATTTGACAAGAGCTTCAGGTGCTTTTGATATAGACAGGTCTACACACAGGCTTTAAAGGTCCACCCAATAAGGATAATGTTGAGTTTCTTTAAAAAAAATTTTTATTTATTTGAGAGAGAGAGAGGGAGAAGCAGGCTTCCACCAAGCACGGAGCCCAATGCGGGGTTCGATCCCAGGACCCTGGGATCATGACCTGAGCCAAAGGCAGACGTTTAACCGACTGAGCCACCCAGGTGCTCCTAATGTTGAGTTTCAAGTGCTGTTTTTCTCAACTCACTCTTCAAGAGAGGCAGTGGCAAAATGACAAAGCACAATTAAATAAAAGCAATTTTATGAGGACCAAAGAATATAGTCTGGGTACACAGCTCTCCAAGGTTCATGTTTGATCCAGTGTTAAAATTTAAAACATCAAGAGGAATTCAAAAATAGGTAACTCCCTATTGTGAATTTCCCTTTAGAGTGAATGGAAGCAGGTCCCAAACAGCCCCACTGTTTGTTAGATAGACAGGCATGCAGAGGGAGTCCAGAAGCATGTGCAAAATTGTCTCTTCCTTTGATTAAATTTGATTATTCCAATCCCTATGTAGTTCACAGAGAGACTGAGATTCAGGATTGGCTTCTTGGCTTTTATTTGTTTATAGTTCCTTAGAAACTTGAAGCTTAATTTTTAAACTATGAAGGTATCCCCAAGTGGAGATTCCTCTGAGGTTAGAATTTGGAGGATGGCCAGGAAACTCCTCCCCTTTCAATCTTCTCTTTCCATGTCCTCCCCTCCCTTCTACTTTTCCCTCTTGGTCATTTTAGATCTTAGTTTGCCTCACCCTCTTTTTTTTTTAAACAACTTTATTGAGATATATTTGCAGATCAGAAAGTTCAAAGCACATACTTCTATAGTTTTTAGTATATTCACAGACTAGTACAACCATCATCACAATCAACTTTAAGACTCCAAAGAAAAACCCTTACTCCTCAGCTGTCACTCACTATCTGTGGCCCTTCCTCCCACTCCCTGGCTACCATTAATTTATTTTCTTGTCTCTGTAGATTTGCCTATTTTGGACACTGTAGTTAAATGGAATCATATAATTTGACCCATTGATTGTTAAAGAGAATGTTTAATTCTCATGTTTTTATTAATTGTCCAGTTTTTCTCTTGTAGTTTCATGTTATTGTGGTCAGAGAAGATACTTGGTATGATTTCAATTTTTTTGAATTTTCTAAGACGTGTGGTCTAATATATGGCTATCCTAGAAAATTTTCCATGTACACTTGAGAAGAATTCATATTCTGCTATTTTTAGATAGAATGTTCTATATGTCTGTTAGGTCCATTTGGTCCATAATTTGTTCAAATCTGCCGTTTCTTCGTTGCTTCTCTGTCTCAATGGTCTATCCGTTGTTGAGAGTGGGGTTTAAAGTCCTCAAATACTATTATATTATTGTTTGTTTCTCCTTTCTGATAGTTTTTGCTTCATATATTTAGGTGCTCAGATGTTGGGCACATATATATTTACAATTGTTATGTCCTGCTGATGGACTGACCACTTTATTATCATGTAATGACCTTGTCTCCACCACTTTTAGTTTAAAATCTATTTTATCTGACATAAGTATAACTACCCCTGCCTCTCTCTCTCTCTCTCTCTTTTTGGCTACAACTTGCTTGAAACTACTTTTTCCATTCCTTCACTCTGAGTTTGTGTCTGTCTTTAAGGCTAAAGTGAAGCAACACCCAGGGTCCTGAGGGAAAGAACAAGGTGCAGTGACAGCTGGCACCACTGCGAAGTCTGCATATACCAGCCTTCCCTCCAACTGAAGATGACACCAACCATCTCACCTGCAGGACACTTGTTTCCTTCCAAAGAGAAAAAGACAGAAGAGAAAAGACCATCATTCTCTCTCACACCTTTTTGGAGAAAGAATGGAAGCCACTGTAGCTGCAGAGGGGCCACAGGCCAGCATCCTGGTGACAAGATGTTACATGCTCCCACTATGACAAGATGATACAGGCTCCCACCTCTGTGGTCTTCTGCCTGAAAGCCCAGAACCTCGCCTTACATCAGACAAACCCTGAATGAGGCTCACTGAGAAACTGTCAGCCCAGAGTAGGCTCAGAAGAACTGCTGCATATGAAGTGAGGCCTGGCTGGGCCAACCTTGAGAAGGATGCCTAGGGGACAGAGCCTGTGTCAGTCAATGAACCAATGCTCCATCTATGGTTTGGACAAAAGTACTGTGGAAACCTGAGAGGCTGGCATCAGGGGAGACTGAGCAAGGGGGACAGGAACCCTCTGAACCATCTCTGCAACTTCTCTGTAAACCTAAAATCACTTCGAAGTAAAAAGTTTATTAAAAAAATAATAATGAAAATAAAGTGAATCTCTTATAAGCAGTATTTCATTGGGTCTTGTTTTTTATCCATTCACACATTCTGTATCTTTTGATTAGAGAATTTAATCCATTTACATTTCAGGTAATTATTATTATTATTTTTTAAAGTAGACTCCACACACAACATGGAGCTCAACACAGGGCTTGAACTCACAGCCCTGAGATCAAGACCTGAGCTGAGATCAAGAGTCAGACACTTAACTCACTGAGCCACCCAAGTGCCCCTATAGTAATTATTGATAGGTAAAGACTTACTATTGCCATCTTGTTAATTGTTTTCTGGTTGTTTTGTACATCCATTGTTCCATGTTTCTTATCCTGCTGTCTTTATTATGTTTTGATGTCTTTTGGTATTAGTATGCTTTGATTTCTTTATCTTTTTTTTTTTTTTTGTATAATTTTTACAGGTTATTCCCTTGTGGTGACCATGAGGCTTACATAAATATCTTAAAGTTATAATTCCCTAGTTTATTCTGACAACTTAACTTCAGAATTCCTAAATTTTACACTTTTACTTCTCCACCCCCCCCCTCATATTTTAGGCTATTGCTGTTGCAATTTGCATATTTTATAATGTATAACTAATAACAGATTATTGTAGTTATGGTCATTTTTTAATATTCATTTTCTTAACTTTAAACCATAGTGGTAAGTAAGTTATACACCACAATTACAAATTACACAATCTAATTTTGATTTTATATACTGTAACCAGTGAGTTTTACACTAACTTTTTATGTTTTTATGATGTTTTATTTCCATTCAAAGAACTCCCTTTAGCATTTCTTGTATGGCAGGTCTAGTGGTAAAGAACTCCCTCAGCCTTTGGGAAAGTCTTTATCCTTCCTTCATTTCTGTAGAATAGCTTCACAGGGTATAGTATTCTTGGTTGATAGGTTTTTTCTTTTAAAATTTTGAATATATCAACCCATTCTCTCCTGGCCTGACATATTTCAGTTGAGAAATCCACCAATAGTTTTATGGGAGTTCCCTTGTATATACTTCTCTTTTCTCTTGCTCCTTTCAAAATTCTTTTTCTTGTCTTTGACTTTTCAATTTAATTATATTTTGTCCTAGTGTAGCCCTATTTGGGTTCAATCTATTTGGGATCCTTTGGACCTCATGGATTTGCATGTCCATTTCTCTCCCCAGCTTTGAAAATTTGTCAGTCATTAATACTTTAAGAATATTTTCTGTCTCTTTCTCTTCTTCTGGAATTCCTATTATGCAAATATTGTTCCTTTTCATTGTGTCTTATAAGTCTCATAGACTCTTCATTCTTTTACATTCTCTTTTCTCCTTTTTGCTTCTCTGATTTCATAATTTCTAATGTCCAATCCTCCAGGTTGCTAATTTTTTTGCATGGTTGAGTCTGCTTTTGAAACTATTGAATTCTTCAGTTTAGGTATTACTTTTTTCTATTGAAGTCTCTCAGATTGATTTCATCCATACATAGTATATAATCAAATGTGACAAAAATCTTTGGTAACTTGCCAGGCAATGTGATTCACAGGACATGCGTCTTTAGGTAATTCTCCCCTCAATGATCAGGAGAGTATCCTATTTCGTATAGTTGTTGCTGCATTGTCTATCCTCAAATTATCTGAAAGCTTTTGATCAGTTACAACTTTTCTGAAAACCACTTCTGCAATGGGTTACTGACAGATGTTACCCAGACACACAAACATCACAGACTTGGGTACCTGCTCAGCCATCTTCCTGTGCACCAGTATTATATTTTTAAACTCTAGATTTCCTTTCCTTTCCTTTTTTTCCCTTTTCTTTTCTTTCCCTTTCTCTCTTTTTCTATCTCTTCCTTCCTTCCTTCCTTCTTTCCATCCTTCCTTCTTTCTTTCCTCCCTCCCTCCTTCCTTTCCTCCCTCCCTTCCTTCCTTCCTTCAATGGTTACTATTGCTTAGTCAAACTTTTCATTTTTTTCATGCATTGTTTTCCTGATTTTGTTTAGTTTTCTGTGTGTTCTTATATTTCACTAAACTTCTTAAGAGGATAATTCCAAATTCTTTGTCTGACAGTCTGTAGATCATCATTTCTTCAAGATCATCTATTAGAGCTTTATTAGTTTCCTTCGATGATGTCATATTTACCTGTGTTTTGTGATCCTTGATTCCTTATGTTTGTGTCTGTGCATTTGAGTAATCAGATTCCTCTTCCAGACTTTACAGGTTTGCTTTGGCAGAGATAGATCTTCAACAGTCAGATTCAAATAGTCAACAGTTTAAGTTTCTGGGCATGTCTGCTGATAATGTCTTGGGCAGGTGGGAACTGCTATTATGATTTGTCTTGGAGAGAGGCAATTTCCAAGTTCCGAGGCCAGGGATGGGGTGGGGGTGTGCCACTGGCTAAGAATAGTTGGATAGGACAGCTGGTTTGTTTCACTACCCAAGTGAGACTGTAGGATAGGCTCCCGGGTTGCCTGGATTCTCTGGTCAGGCTTACTAGATGGTCAGGACTGGGTACTATATTCATTAATTGACGGGGCTATGAATTATCTTTTCTGCCCTGGCTGGTCAGCAGGATGGGATCTAGGGCCTGTATAGCTCATTGTTTGGGGACCTGATTCAGGCAAAAGTGTGCACTAAATTCACTTGTCAGGTGAGGCCACAAGTTCTTCTCTGCAGAGAGGGAAAGGCACAGATGGCTGGCTCTCTGTTCAAGTGTCACTGTAAGCTGGGCTGTTGGATGGACTATGTAGCTTCCCATGTGCTCTGGTTAGGCAGGCCAGAGGTTATATTCAGTGATAAGTGGGGCTACAATTTAGTTTCCCTATCTGGGCATAGTGGGAAAAGCAGCTGTAAAACTGATGAAGTTCTTTGTTGTCTTAACTCAAGCCAACCTGTGCCCCAAATTCCCTGGCTGAAAAGGGCCACTGGTTTTGCTCTGCAAACTATTGGTTCAGCCTACCTGTGTCTTAGCTTAAGCACTACTGGGCCACACAGCTTCCAAGCATTCTTGCCAGCCCTTCTGGTCAGATGGGACAGGGAGTCACAGCAGGTGGGCTATGTCCTTGCTCCCTTGTCTGGCCAGGAAAGGGAGGGGTCACTCCAGGCAACTCTTGATTTCCCAAACAGACTGTCCAGTTGGGAGGGACCGGGACTGCCCTCGGCTTTGGCTATGGGTTACTCCTCCTGCCTATGTGTAGCACAGAAACCCTCCATGCCTGGTACTGGCTTTTCTCTGGAGGTGATCAGCTCTATCTACCCACGTCTCAGCTTGAGCATCGCTGTGCTACACAGCTTTTAGGTGTTCCTCTGATGAGATGTAGCCAGGAGACACTCTCTCTACAGTGGGCAGGGCTGTGATTCAGCTCCTTGCCTGGGCATAGGCAAACCAGGCTCTAAGGCTAGCAATAGTCCTCATTTGAAAATCCAAATCAAGCAGATCTGCACCCAGCTGAGTTCCCTAGTCAAAGTGCACCACCAATGTGGTTCTTCAGATGAGCAAAACCACTGGTTGGGATTGTTACTTGAAGATTGCAGGTATAAAGTCAGTCTATCAAGATCCATTTGCTGGTTGTTATAAGATCCCCCCTGCTTCTCCATCACAGTCAGATTCCCAGTGGTCAAGCCCCAGGTTCCCCTGCAATCCCCATCGAGTGAGATCAGAGTTCAGGCTCCCACAAAGCAACCTCAATTGTTGGGGGGTGAAATGGTTGTCTCCCCCGAGTTCTCTTTTCTCACTGGAGGACCTGGTGGCTTGGGGAAGACCTCTCCATGTGGTGCTACACTGGCTTGGGGGAGGTGCAATGAGATCAATATGTAGCCACTTCTCCTACCATTCTAATGCAGTCTGTCTTATTTCTGTGGTGCAGTGGGTTGCTTCAGACGCACCCTCATGTTCTAGGATTATCTCAGTGATGTTCTTATCTTGAATAGTTGCTAGTTGTCCTTCTTGTGATGGGGAGCAAAAGTCAGGAATGATCTATGTCACCATCTTGTGACATGACTCCCCTTCAGAAGTCTTAATTTTAATGAAGTCCAGCTTATCGGTTGACTCTTTCATGAATAGTACTTTTGGTGTTGTATCTAAAAGTGGTCACCATAACCAAGGTACCTAGATTTTCTCTTATTATTTCCTATGAGTTTTATAGCCTTTTGTTTTATATTTGGATCTCTGATCCATTTTGAATTAACTTTTGTGAGGAATGGTCTGTGTCAGATTTGTATTTTTGCAGGTGGTGTCCATTTTTTCCAGCAGCATTTGTTCAAGAGACTATCTTTGCTCCATTTTATTCTTTGCTCCTTTGTTAAAGATAAGTTAACTATATTAAAGGGGTCTATTTCTGGACTCTCTATTCTCTTCTATTGATCTACTTTTCTATGCTTTCATCAGTAACCACATTTTCTTGAATACTGTAGCTTTCTAGTAAGTTTGGTAGTATAGTTCTCTGAAATTTTCTGTCCCTCACTATTCTGTTGACCATTCTGGATCTTTTGCCTCTCCATGTAAACTTTAGAATCAATTTGTTGATATCCACAAAATAAGTTGCTGAGATTTTGTTTGGGATTGCATTGATTCTCTATAGATCAAGTGGGAAGAACTAATATCTTGACAATATTGAGCCTTCCTATCTGTGAATATGGAATATGTGTCCATTTATTTATTTACTTACTTAATATCTTTCATCAGATTAGTTTTCTTCACATAGGTCCTGTCCATATTTTCTTAGGTTTATACCTATGTATTTAAATTTGGGGGGTGTTAATGTAAATGGTAATGTGTTTTTAATTTCAAATTCATTTAATGCTGGTATATAAGAAATTGATTGACTTTTATATATTAACTTTGTATTCTACAATCTTGCTATATCGCTTATTAATTCTAGGAGATTTTTGTTCTTTTGAATTTTCTATATAGATGATCATATCCTCTGCAAACAAAAAGTTTTATTTTTTCTTTCCTAATCTATATATCTTTTATTTCCTTCTCTTGTCTTATTGCATTAGCAAATACTTCAAGTATGATATCAAAAAGGAGTGGTGAGAAGGGATATCCTCTCCTTGTTACTGATCTTACCAGGAAAGCTTTGAGGTTTATTTTTAAATTTTTATTTATTTATTTTTTTAAAGATTTTATTTATTTATTTGAGACAGAGAGAATGAGAGAGACAGAGAGCACATGAGAGGGGGGAGGGTCAGAGGGAGAAGCAGGCTCCCTGCCGAGCAGGGAGCCCGATGCGGGACTCGATCCCGGGACTCCAGGATCATGACCTGAGCCGAAGGCAGTCGCCCAACCAACTGAGCCACCCAGGCACCCAGTTTTGTTTTGTTTTTACGATTTTATTTATTTATTTGACAGAGAGAGACACAGCGAGAGAGAGAACACAAGCAGGGGGAGTGGGAGAGGGAGAAGCAGGCTTCCTGCTGAGCAGGGAGCCCAATGCGGTGCTTGATCCCAGGACCCTGGGATCATGACCTCAGTCGAAGGCAGATGCTTAATGACTGAGCCACCCAGGCACCCCAAGCTTTGAGTTTTTAACCATTAAGTATGATGTTAGCTGCAGGTATTTAGTAGATATTTTTGCTTAAGTTGAGGAAGTTCCCTTCTATTCCTCATATGTTGAGTTTTTATCATGAATTGGCAATGCATTTTGTTAAATGCATTTTCTGCATTTATTGTTATGATCATGTGATTCTTTTTCAGCTTGCTGACATGATAGATTACATTATTCTATTTTCAAATGTTGAAACAGCTTTGCATACCTGAGATAAATCCTACTTGGTCATGGTATATAATTCTTTTTATACATTGTTGGATTTCTTTTATTCATATTTTGTTGAGGATTTTTTTTCATCTAAGTTCATAGGAGATATTGGTCTGTAGTTTTATTTTCTTGTAATATCTTTGTCTGGTTTTGGAAGTAGGATAATGGTAGACTCACAGATTAAGTTAAGAAATAATCCCTCTGCTTCTGGAAGACATTGTAGAGAATTGGTATAATTTTTTTGTTTAATTTTTGGTAGAATTCACCAGTAAATCCATCTGAGCCTGGTACTGTTTCTGAAGGTTATTAATTATTGGTCAATTTATTTAAAAGATATAGGACTATTCAGATTGTCGATTTAATCTTATGTGAGTTTTGGCAGATTGTGTTGTTCAAAGAATTGGTCCACTTCACCTAGGTTATCAAATTTGTGGGTCTAGAGTTTTTCATGATATTCATTTATTATCCTTTTAATATCCTTGGGATCTGTGGTCATGTCCCCTCCTTAATTTTTGATTTTAGTAATTTGTGTCCTCTCTCTTTTCTTAGTGTAGCTAAAGGTTTATCGATTTTTTTTTTTTTAAAGATTTTGTTTATTTATTTGACAGAGAGAGACACAGTGAGAGAGAGAACACAAGCAGGGGGAGTGGGAGAGGGAGAAACAGGCTTCCCGTGGAGCAGGGAGCCCGATGTGGGGCTCGATCCCAGGACCCTGGGGCCATGACCTGAGCCGAAGGCAGATGCTTAACAACTGAGCCACCCAGGCGCCACCCAAAAAGGTTTATCGATTTTATTGATCTTTTCAAAGAACCACCTTTTGATTTTGTTGGTTTTCTCTATTGATTTTCTGTTTTCAATTTCATTGATTTCTGCTCTAATTTTTATTTCTTTTCTTCTGCTTACTTTGGCTATAATTTAATCCTCTTTTTCTACTTTCCTAAACTGGAAGCTTTATTTTACATTCTTCTTCTTTGCTAACATAGAAGTCAATGCTATAAATTTCCCTCTAATCACTGCTTTTGCTGTATCTCACAAATTTATGTAAGTTGTGTTTTCATTTTCATTTAATTCAACATATTTCTTAATTTCTCGAGATTTCTTCTTTGGCCGATATGTTATTTAAAAGTGGTTTATTTAGGGCGCCTGGGTGGCTCAGTTGGTTGGGCGACTGCCTTCGGCTCAGGTCATGATCCTGGAGTCCCCGGATCGAGTCCCGCATCGGGCTCCCTGCTCGGCAGGGAGTCTGCTTCTCCTTCTGACCCTCCCCCCTCTCATGTGCTCTCTCTCTCAAATAAATAAATAAAATCTTAAAAAAAAAAATAAAAGTGGTTTATTTAATCTCTAAGTGTTTGGGGAATTTTATGATTATCTTTCTGTTATTGAGTCTTATTCTATTTAATTTGTGGTCTAAAGAAGCTTAGACTAAGTATAATTTCCATTCTTTTTAATTTGTTAAGTGTGTTTCAAGGCCCAGAATGCAGTTTATCTTAGTGAATGTTCTTGAGAATAATGTGTAATCTGTTGTTGTTAGATAGAGTAGCCTATCGATGTCAACCATATTTAATGATTAATGCTGCTGTTGAGTTCAACAATGTCCTTGCTGATTTTCTGCCACTTGGATCTGTACATTTCTGATAGAGAAGTGTTAAAGTCTTTGGATTCTTTTATTTCTCCTTGCAGTTTTATTAGTTTTTGCCTCATGTATTTTGATATGCTGTCATTAGGTGCATAAACAAAATAATTATTATGTCTTCTTGGAGTATTAAACCCTTTATCTTTATGTAATGCCCCTCTTTATCCCTGATAACATCCTTACTCTTTAGTGTGCTCAGTCTGAAATTAATATAACAACTCTCACTTTTTAAAATTAGTATTGTATATCTTATACATCAATGTATATTGATTAGTATGATTTATCTTTTCACCCCTTTACTTTTGATCTATATGTATCTTCATATTTAAAGTGGGTTTCTTCTAGAAAACAAGGTTGGGTCTTGATTTTTTATCTCCCCTAACAATCTCTCTTTTTTTGTATATATAGACTATAAATTATTAAAATGATTCTTGATATAGTTTGATTAATATCTACAATATTACTTAGTGTTTTTGATTCACTGCCCTTGTTCTTTGTTCCTGTTTTTGTGGGTTTTTAAATTTTTTTATTATTTATTTATTTAAATTCAATTAGCCAACTATAGTACATCATTAGTTTCAGATGTAGGGTTCAGAAATTCATCAGTTGCATGTAACACACAGTGCTCATCACATCATGTGACTTTCTTAATGCCCATCACCCAGTTACCCCATCCCCCACCCACCTCCACTCCAGCGCCCTCAGTTTTTTCCTATAGTTAAGAGTCTCTCATGGTTTTTCTCCCTCTCTGATTTCTTCCCATTCAGTTTTCCTTCCCTTCCTCTAAGTTCCTCTATACTATTTCTTAAATTCCACATATGAGTGAAACCATATAACTGTCTTTCTCTGATTGACTTATTTTGCTCAGCATAATACCCTCCAGTTCCATCCATGTTGATGTAAATGGTAGGATTTCATTCTTTTTTGATGGCTGAGTAATAGTTCATTGTATGTGTGTGTGTGTGTGTGTGTATTACATCTTCTTTATCCATTCATCTGTTGATGGACATCTGGGTTCTTTCCATAGTTTGGCTATTGTGGACATTGCTGCTATAAACATTGGGGTGCTGGTGCCCCTTTGGATCACTACATTTGTATCTTTGGGGTAATTACTTAGTAGTGCAATTGCTGGGTCATAGGGTAGCTCTATTTTTACCTATTTTTGTTTCTTGTTATTTTTCTGCCTTTTGTGGTTTTTATTAAGGATTTTTAAAAAAGATTTTATTTATTTATTTGAGAAAGAGAGAATGAGTGGTGGGGAGGGGCAGAGGGAGAGAGAGAGAGAGAGAAGCCGACTCCCTGCTGAGCAGGAAGCCCAATGTGGGGCTCAATCCCAGGACCTGGAGATCATGACCTGAGCCGAAGGCAGACGCTTAACAATTGAGCCACTCTAGCACCCTTTAATTAAGGATTTTATATGATTCCTTTCTCAGCATATTAGCTGTAATTTTTTTTTTAATTTTTTTAATGGTTACCCTACAATGTATATTTACAACTAATCCAATCCACTTTCAAATAAAACTATAGTACTTCATAAGTAGTGCAAGATCTTATAATAAAATATTCCTAATTCCTCCTTTTCATTTATACATAAGCATTCCTAATTGAATATATTGTTGCTATTATTACTTTGAACAAACTGTTAGATTGATTCATAATAAGAAAAACAATTTTATTTTAATTCACCAATTTATTCTCCAATGTTCTTCCTTTCTTTATGTAGCTCCAAGTTTCTGTCTTATATCATTTTCCTTCTCTCTATAGAGCTCCTTTTAATATTTCATGCAAGGCTGGTCTACTGACAACAAATTCCCTCAACTTTTGTTTGTCTGAGAAAGTATTTATTCTCTTTCATTTTTGAAAGATAATTTTGCAAGGTACCAGATTCTAGGTTGTTGGTGGTTTTTGTTTGTTTTTTTGTTGTCTCAAGACTTAAAATATTCCATTTCATTCTCTTCTTGTTTGCATGCTTTCTGAGGATAAGTTGGATGTAATTCTTTTTTTTTTTTTTAAAGATTTTACTTATTTATTTTACAAAGAGAGCACAAGAAGGGAAAAATACGGAGAAAGAAGGAGAAGCAGGCTCCCAGCTGAGCAAGGAGCCTGATGTGGAACTTGATCCCAGGACCCCGGGATCATGACCTGAGCCAAAAGCAGGTCCTTAACCAACTGAGCCACCCAGGTGCCCAAGTTGGATGAAATTCTTATTTTTGCTTTTATATTAGGTAAGGTATGTTTTTCCTCTAGTTTCTTTCAGGATTTTTTCTTATTCTTTAACTTTCTGAAGTTTGAATAGGATATGTACAAGTGTAAGTTTTTTTGGACATCTACCCTCCTTAGTGTTCTCTGAGCTTCATGAATCTGCAGTTTGATGTCTGACATAATTTGGGGGGAAATTCTCAGTCATTATTGCTTTAAATATATCTTCTGTTCCAATCTTTCTATTCTTTCTGGTATTACCATTAAGCATATGTTACACTTTTTGTAGTTGTGCCATAGTTCTTGAATATTCTGTTCTGGCTTTTCTTTCCAGTCCTTTTTTCTTTTTGTTTTGGAAACTTCTATTGGTATATCCTCAAACTCAGAAATTATTTCCTCAGCCATGTCAAGACTAATAATAAGCCCATCAAAGGCAGTCTTCATTTCTGTTGTAGTGCTTCTTATCTCTAGCATTTTTTTATTCTGAGAATTTCCATCTGTCTACATTATCAATCTGTTCTTACATGTTATCTACTTTTCCATCAAAATCCTTAGCATATTAATCATAGCTTTAAAAAAATTTCCTGATCTGACAATTCCAACATTTCTGCCGTAACTAACACTGGTTCTGATGCTTGTTCAGTCTCTTAAAAAAAAATTTTTTTTTTTTTTTTTTTGCCTTTCAGCATGCCTTATAATTTTGAAAGGTTGGTATGGTGCATTGGGTAAAAGAAACTGTGATAAATAGACCTTTAGTAATAGAGCAGTAAGGTGTGTGAGGGTATGAAACATTCTACAGTGTAATAATTAGGTTTCAGTCTTTTGATAAGCCTGTGACTGGACTGTGAACTTCACCAGTGCTTCTCAGTTAGTCTCCCCTACCATAGGTGGGATAGGATAGCAGAGGGGGCAAGAATTGGGTATTTTCCTTCTGTGACATGGAAGGCTAAAGCATCCCCCACATGGAAGATCAGAGTCAGCTAGATTTGGTTATTTCCCTTTCCCCAAGTAGATTAGGCTCTGACAAAATCCCAGCAGGTTAGGCTCTTGTAAAATACTTCCTTCTGAGGGCAGGTTTTGCTAATAAGAACAGAATGACCTGGTGTATTTGAAAATGTTCCTTTTCATCTACTTCTACTGGAAGCATGAGGGGATTTGTCTCTGATATTCACTATGAGGATCTGGTAGAGGCTCCTGGAGGTAAATCTTAAAATATTGTGGGGGCTTCCCTATTACTGAGTCTTTAGCATTCATCAATTACAGTTTTAATTTTTCTACTCTGGCACTAGTGCTCATAGTTTTCTAATCCAGTAAATTATGATTTTTTTTTTTTTGTATCCATCTGATTGTCTCTGTGATGCTTAATTTTATGTCAACTTGTCTGGCCATGGGGTGCCTGGATTAAATATCATTTATCGGAGTGTCTCTGAGAATGATTCTGGAAGAGATTAACATTTGAATCAGTGGAATCTTTAAAGTATTTTGATCTAGTGTGAATGAACATCATCCAATCAAAGGCCTGAAGAGAACAAAAGACAGAGGAAGGAGCAATTTGCTCTTTTTTTTTTTTTTTTTTGTCTCATTGTTTCAGCTGGGACATCTTATCTCATCTTCTGCCCTCAGATTAAGATTTGCACCATTGGGTCCCTTGCTTCTTAGGCCTTCAGATTCAGACTGATTTATATTGCCAGCTTTCTTAGGTCTCCAGCTTGCAGACAGCAGATTATGGGACTATGCATCCTCCATAATCCTGTTAGTCAATTCCTCATTTTATACATATATATGTTTTATATATACACAGTCTCCTATTGATTTTGTTTCTCTGGAGAACCCTAATGCAGGAATTGGTACCAAGAAATGGGAATGCTGCTGTTGCAACTACCCAAGGATGTGGAGGCACCTTGGAACTGGGTAATGGGTAGAAGCTGAAAGAGTTTTGAGGTACATGCTAGTTAAAGGCTACATTGCCATGAATGGACTATTAAAGATGATTTGGTGAGAGCTCAGAAAGAAAAAAATAGAGCTGTAAAGAAAGCTTTAGTCTTCTTAGAAAATACTGAAGGAATCCTGAGCAAAATGTTGGTAGAAACATGAACAGTACAGGCCATTCTGATATGATCTCAGATGGAAATGAGAAACATGGTATTAGAAACTGGAGAAAAGGTAGTCCTTGTTATAACATGGCAAAAAAAAAATAATAAATTGGCTGATTTGTATTTGTGTTCTAGTGTTTTATAGAAAGTAGAACTTGTGAGCAATGAAACTAGATATTTGGCTGAGGAGACATCTAAGCAAAGTGTTGAAGGAGTGGCCTGGATCCTCCTGACTTTTTATAGTAAAATGTGACAGGAGAGGAATTTTTGGAAATGGAATTTTAAGCAAAAGGAACCAAAACTTAAAGATTTGAAAAATTCTCACCCTATCCTTATTGCACAAAAAAAATGAGAAAGCATGTTCAGAAGAGAACACTAAGGATACAGCCAAGAGATCATTTGATGAAAAGATTAATGTGGATATAAACCATGGACATAAATAGCCATCTCAACAAAAGCCAGGTGCTATTCTTCAAGACAAGGGAAGAATGACATCCCCTCCCCACAAGGTGCTTTAACGATCATTGGAGCTGCCATTTCTACCATGTCCCAGACTGAAAGGGCCTGGGGAACAGAATAGTTTCAAAGAGTGAAGCTGCCTCTCTGGTGCCTTAGTGGTGGGGCCCCAGCAAAAAGCTGCAGCAAGGGCAGTGTTACCACAGAGAGCAAGACATGGATTGTACCCCCACTGAGTCTTGAGGGTGCTATTGTTACCCTAGTGAGTCCAGAGGGCAGAACTTTGAGCCAAATAGGATTATTCTCAAGCCTCAAGGCTTAATATTATTTGCCCTGCTAAGTTTTGGACTTACTTGAAACCCATAAGCCCTTTCTTCTTTCCTAGTTTTCCCTTTGGAATGGAAATGTCTATTCCATGCCTGCCCCACCATTGTATTTTGGAAGCATATAACCTTCTTAGCAGGAGAGGAATTTGCCTCCAGATAAATCTTGAGCCTCACCCATATCTAATTTAGATGATATTTAGATGAGACTTTAGATTTGATTTTAGAGTTGATGCTGGAATAAATTCAGACTTTGGGGATTGTTGGGATAGAATGAATGTATTTTACATGCAAGAAGGACATGAATTTTGGGAGACCAGGGTTGGAAAGTTATAGACCAAATATTTGTGTCCCTTCAAAATTCATATGTTGAAATCCTAGCCTCCAATGTGATGGTATTTGGACCTGGAGCTTTGGGGATGTGCTTAGGTCATAAGGATGGAGCCCTCATGAATGGGACTATTGTCTTTATAAAAGACTCTCTTGCCCTTCCTCCCTATGTATGGACACAACAAGAAGACAGCTGTCTATAAACCAGATAGTGGGCTCTCACCAGACACCAAATTTGCTGCTGCCATGATCTTGGTCTTCCCATCCTCCAGAATTGTGAGAAATACATGTTTGTTGTTTAAGCTACCAAGTTTATGGTATTTTTGTTAGAGTAGCTCAAAATAACTATGATTGATTTGTAGGACACTGAATTACCCTGTAACCTCACTACTCTGGTGCATCTAAGAAGAAATGTGGATTTTCCTGTTTGTTCAGCTTTTTGTTATTAGGACAGATTGGTGACTTCTAGGCTCCTTACATGCTGGTCTGGATACTAGAAGTCCCTGCTGAAATTATTTTTCAGAAACATTTTTCATAAGAGCTGAGAAGCAAGATTCAAAGTTATATTACCAGGCTAGTAGCAGACTACTAGAATACTAAATATTTGTTCAACATGCATTTATTTAGTCCCCACTAAGTTGTGTATTGAGGGCTCTGCAACGGTACTACTTACAGGGCATATATAAGAGAAGTCAGTTATAATTACCAACCTCAAGGAGTTGGGGGGAGGCAAGATAGAAAGAAACATGTAATCACATTTTTAAAAAAGAAAAAGTTATCCAAATCCTGATCTGAGAAAGAACATATTTTGAGTGATGTAATTTATGATGTCATTTTGGGATAAAGTATTACTCCTGATTAATTTTTAAACAATTTCCCTACAAATTTTAATAGATAAAAATTTGCTCTGGGGAATCAAGTGACCAGTCACCCTGATGACTGTCAATCAAGAATCTGGTGATTTTTAACCATTCTTTTTTTGTTTTGTTTTTTTGTTTTTTTTGTATCTGATTCACAATAGTTATCTAATCATTCTTCAAACTCTAAAATTTCTTACCAAGAAAAAAATCTTTAAATAGGTCAATATACTCTCTTATAGGTCTTTTCCTTGCAACAGAGTTCTAATAAACCTTTGACACATGCTCATAAATAAATTTCCTGAAAGCCTTATTTAACATTGCAATAGAAAATTACTCAGAGTTGTAACAGAAATTATCACAAGGATGTAGGGAACACTTGAATTTTGGATGTATAAGTGGGTGGGGTGGAGGAGGAAGGCATTCATTCAGAAGTGACATCTAAGTTGAATACTATGAATGAGTAGAACAAAGGGCAGTGGGGAGATGGAAGCAGCCTGAGAGAGTAGCAAAGAAAAGGACCTAGAAGAGGAAACGTATTACCTGTGTAGCACGTGGCTGCCCTGCCCATGTCCATTGGACCTAACAATATCCTTGTTCTACAGTGCACTTTCACCTGCCTGTATCTGCATCTCCATCTGAGTTATCCCCCAGGAGGCAGAAGGGCATTCTTCCTTCTTCTAGGAAATGCTGGTAAAAAACCTGGGAGGAATGACATCCCCAAGAGTTGTCCTCAACCAATGACAGAGTGGTGCAATTGATATGTAAATTCCCCTAGTCATTCTCCCCTCACATGGAATAATTCTAAGTGTGTTTCACAATGTTTCCCAGAACTTCCCCCTGGGATTTAGCTCCAGTCCCCACTGTGGGCACTCACTTCCTTTTCCTGTGTCACTGCCCCACTCCCCACCAGTATTTTCTATGCTTCCCAAATAAACTGCTTTGCACACCAGTTCTTGTCATAGGGTCTGTTTTGGGGAATTCAAACTGAGCAGCCTGTTTGTGGTAATTGCAAGCAGCTAAGCAACAGAGTTAACCTGTGATAAGCAAAAAGGTAAAAGCAAGGTTGGGCCAGAGTATGTAGGGCCCTAATTTGCCATATTTAGCACACAGAAATACAGGATGCCCAGTTAAACTTTAATTTCAGATAAACAACAAATAACTGATTAAAATAAGTATGAATGGCACACAGTTATACTAAAAAATTTCGTTTATCTAAATTATACTTACTGGGTATCCTGTATTTTATCTGGCATTGCTATGAGATCTAACAATGATTTGGAGCTTTATCAGTAGGACACTTTGGTTCCAGTGTGGAGCGTGGATTTGAAAAAAGCTGGGGCGACCAGTGAGAAGACATAGCCACTGCCCAGAGATGAGGCCTGGGCCTGGGGCTGTCAGGGAGATGGGAGAAGTAGATGGAAGGCATAAGGGCAGACTAGCTGCCAGGGCAAAAGAACTATCTTATTAAATAGAATGGGAAAAACCTACCAAAAATGAGTGCAAGATGTCCTGAAAATGTCCCCCAGAATGTTTAGAAAAAGACAAACTAGCAATGCAGGGCCTCCCTTCCTTACATCCTTGATGTACTCACGCCCATGGAGTAGAACACCCTTCCTTAGGCCCAAACACCTTGCACCCTGAATCAGGCTGCAGGAGAGGCTTTGGGCCTGAGCACTCCTCCTGAATTGCTCTGCTGACCTGAATTAGAGTGGGCTCAGTTCAGTGCTGTTGCCAGATGAGCCCTTGACCAAAGCCTCTGGAAATTACCAGCTGTGCGTGGCAAGGGGCACTAACAAAAAGCAAATTCTCTTTAGCTCACTTTCTCTTTGTTGTTGTTGTTGTTCCCTGAGATGGACTTTCCCCTATTCGATAACCCCAGCCATGATGCACACATTCCTCAGAATGATGTCACAGAAAATCCATTCTCAACATGGTGAGGAATAGGAAGCACATTTGGAATCACACAATGTTCTGCATGTGAAGAGCTCTTCAGTTTCATTTCAACTTTCATGAAGGAAATTCTATTCCTGTGGGAATCCACTTCAAAAACAATATATTGAAAAAGAAAGAAGAAAAATGAACTCCATTATACCAATGGTACATTCTCTCTTCTGTTTTGCTCTGTTTCTTAAATTTGTAAAATACACACCCAAGATTATTAGAGAACATAATTTGAATTGCTTCACGCCAAAGTGTTAAAAGATTAAAAAAAAAAAAAATGCAGCAAAATGAAAACAGGCTTTCCTTCATTTTCTAACAGCTGAATTTGATTGCAACTTTCATTTCTGAAATTGTGCAGGGCTATTTCCTCAAACTAAATTACAAATACTCCTATCAGACACTAAAAAGACATATGCGTAAGTAGTTGCCTAGAAGTCATGTGTTTTCTACCACACTCACATATACACACAGATACTGGAGTATGAGTTATTTGTGTAAGCCAAGCTATTGATTACACATTCATCCACCCCACAGTAGTCATTAGGATGGACCCTAATATAATTGGCGTTCTTATAAGAGAGAGACATTAGGGATGTGCATCCACAGTGGAAAGACCATGTGAGGACACTGTGAGAAGGCAATCATCTACAAGCCAAGGAGAGAGGCCTCAGGAGAAACCATCTCTGCCAACTCCTCAATCTTGGACTTCTAGCCTCCAGAATTGCAAGAAAATTAATTTCTGTTGTTTAAGCCACCCAATTTGTGTTACCTTATTATGATAGTCCTAGCAAACTAATTATAGTAACCAACCCAGAATTTTCATCTGGTCTCCAACTATCCTGAAATCATCATTTTTCATCAGAAAATCAAGTCTGGTAGGAAATGGGGTTAAGTGAGAATTAATTTTACTTAATATTCCATATGCTAAGGCAAACTAGGATTTAGCTCAGGCTGACCAAGTTATCCAATACTGCCCAATGTGGGGGTCATGGTGGTGATGTAGTGATGCTGGGAGTTCTAGGGAGGAAGGGAATAGCAGCAGAAGGTTCTAGGCAGTAACAACTCAAACCCAGAAGAGCTGACAATAGCATTGTTTTTTTAGGTAATCAGTTTCTTGAATCAGACCCCAGGCCATGACCAGAGTCTCAGATGCAGGATCCAGTCCCCCTCATGTAACCAAGCACAGGGAATTAGAAAAAGTGTAGTGAGGGGCCCCAAGGTACTCCCTCTCCCACCAATTTCCCATATATTGCCCTGGAGCCTTGATGACTAAGAGATTAGGCCCCTCTTCTGGTACAGCACAGATCTGTTGGAGTACGGCAGAGCAGAGCAGAAATTGGGCCCATGCGTGGTGACCCACACAAGCTTTCCAGAATGCTGAAGGGACCAGTTCTCCTCCCCACAATGAATTTTTCCTTCTCAGAATTTGTAGTGCCTCCCAGAGGAAAAAAAAAAGGGAACATAATTATCTATGGAATCCAGTTTGTTAGATGCCACTTTAAATGAATAGGGGCCAGCTTCAGATAAAAACAACTCTCTCTCCTTCTCTTTGGTTTCCTAGGGCAGAGTCTGTGATTTTTGTCTACTCACTCTTCCTCACCCTCCCACCACTATCACAGGTGAGGGTTCTCAGCCTGCATCCTCTGGCTTTGATGGATGTCCAGTTCAGCTCATAAATCCCTCTCTTATAATTTCCATTTTTTCTATCAGTTATCAAACTTTCAAAGAAAACATTCTCATAGTCTTCACAATTTGATATTTGTGATATGCAAGCTGCCCAAAACCCTGGGCTTGCACCAAGAGCCCTTTCTACCCAGGCTTAAAGGTTATACAAGGCTATATAGTTCCCTAGAGAACTGGAGTGCTGAACAGAAAACTGACATAGAAACAGAACTGACTTTCACTAGTCCCTTAATGCAGGGACTTACCAGCATGGATGACCTGAGCTTTTAATACACAGAGCCCCGAGGCTTGCTAAATATTGAACCTAAAACTACATCCCACTCTACCTCCCACTGTCCCCCCACTGGCAAGATGAAATCTCCTAATGCCCCTCTTTGGTCCTGCTATGGTCAGAGTCAACCAGAATAGAACTCTGCAGATCTATCAGTAATGGCCTCATTGTCTCAGCAGAGTGGGTGTGGGTGACACTTGCCTTGGTTAATAAAATCACTGGGGATCCTCTGATTGCCAGAAGAGTCCAATCCTGGAGTGGGGGACTCTCTGGAAATGACTCCAAAGTACTGAGATATTGAAACTAATTTCTCAAAGCTTCTGGTGGGTCTGAGATGGACAGTGAATAGTGTAATATCCATGACCTTGATGTAATAGTTATTATGGAATTATATTATAAATGTAGACCATTTTTATTAATGGTACACTTTTTTTTTAAAGATTTTATTTATTTATTTATGAGAGACAGAGACAGAGACAGAGAGAAGCAGAGGGAGAAGCAGGCTCCCAAGGAGCAGGGAGCCCGATGCGGGACTCGATCCCAGGACCCTGGGATCATGACCTGAGCCGAAGGCAGATGCTTAACCGTCTGAGCCACCCAGGAGCCCAATGGTACACTTTTATTAATGTACTTCCCTCCCCCCATAATACATTCCTTAGGGGTAGGGTCTCCAGGTGGGTAGCTGCATTGGTCCATTGGTCATCTTCTAAGTATAGATGTTTTCTCTTTCCCAGGAAACTCCCTGGGTTGTCTTCGTGGATCTAACAGTATTGTTGGAATCAAGTAGGATCCAGATTCTCCAGCCCCAGAGTCTCAACCTTCAAGTGTGGGGAGAACAGAGCAATGCCATCCAACCATAGAAGCCTGGGTTCTGCTCTCTGCAGAGAGGTGCTCCTTTCTATGGTTGTTTCATCTAGGACTATTGCACTTTACACTCTTGCTATTATTAGACATATGCAAATTAGGATGACCTAATATGTAAATGCTGGGAAGTTTAGGTAGCCCTCAGCAACAGCAGACAGCCTTTGTGGGTTGATATTGATAAATTTCTGTGGCTAGAACTGGTACCCACAGTTACAATTCATAGAATCATATATTCTATATACTCAATATTATTTTACTAAACTACTTCTCTATATTTCAGTTGCCTGTGGTCTCTGTCCCCTGCTAAGACGTTCTACAGAATAAGGAAATCCATGAATATTAGAGTTATAATAAACAGATGTCATCTGAGCTAAAGTCCCACCTGATGAGGAAAACTCTACCGCCATGTGGCAACCATCGCTTCAATACTTACAGTGTTGGGAAGTTCACTGCTTAATGGAAAACCTATTCCATTTTTACATAGGCTATAAACAAAGATGTTTGTTTCTTTTCTTTTCTCTTTCTTTTTCTTTCTTTTTTCTTTCTTTCTTTCTTTTCTTTCTTTCCCTTTTTCTTTCTTTCTTTTCTTTCTCCTTTCCTTTCCTTCCTCATTCATTCATTCATTTATTCAAACTGAGCTAAATTCTGTCTTATAACATCCAGGCTCTCCTCTTAGCTCCATCATCCTAGATAGAATCCATTAAGTGAGTCTGCTGGTGAGCCCTTGCCCAAAGCCAGTGGTTCTCAAAGTGGGCCTCTCACTGAACTCACCCCACTCCTGCCCCCAACCCCAGCAAAGCTGTCCCACTTCCACCTGCTCTTCACATTGGGAACTGTGTGAGATTTCATTTTCAGAATGGGCTCTTGTGTTCCACCCAAATGGTCCAGTCCTCTGCCTAATCCCATAAAGCACACAGAGAGAGCATCCATCCTCATGTAGTCTGTGAACACATACAATGGGTACTTGCTCTCCAGGAAAGCCTCACATGGCAGGCTTAACCTGGTCCATTCCCATGAAGTAATTTACATAAGTGAAAGCAAGGGGAAAAGAACAAAAGCATAATATTCTTTATAGCTTGCTCTTTGTCCTTAATTTTACATGCTTGTGAACCTTATAAATCTGTCAGAGAGTAAAGGGAATAAAGGAAGCTGACCTCTTGTCACACCAAACAAGAACAGGAAAGTTGTAGATGATGTCTTCACTGTTAATTATCCATTTGGGGTATAAAGAAGAGAAATATCTCAAGGGGGAGGAAGAGTAACTAGGTTGTGCCACTAATCTTGGATTTGGGTCTCTCCCAAGATATGTTTTTGTTCAGATTTTTGAAATAATTGAAGAAGCAAAGACTCATCTATCAGGGATGAAAAACTAGTGCAGGTAACATCTGACAATTATTACTTCACCCTTTCTTGAGCAGACAATGAAGCAACTTTATTAAAAAACTTGACTAATGTCTATCTCTTAGCATTCTGAAACTTTTATTCACTGGTGTATAAAAGAGTTTATTAATTTATTTGAGGCCTAGCAGAGAGAAGGGAGTCTTCCCTACCTTGAGCCAAATACCCCTAAAATATTCTGGAAGAAAGATGTGAAGGAGGCGGAGATGAGGAAGAAGGAGACAGGGAAGAACATGGGTGGGGGAAGAGAAAGGAAGGGAAAATTTCTTTGGTTCTGATGGATTAATCTGCTTCTATTGCCTATTAGGGGATGCTCTGTTTGACTTCAGCTCTGTCTAGATAATGAGCAGATAACAGCATATCTACCCCTTGTATAGGATCTCATGATGACTGCTATGGCCTGGGGCTTCATTATCCTTGGCATGGGTCTCTCTAGGCCTGTAGCCTTCCACTATATGATTCCTGAAAAGGACCTTGTGAAAAGGTGAACCAGGACCTGATCCCCAGGTACCTCAGCTAGCCTCCAAAGGTGGATCCCACTTCTTTCTTTTGAACCTTAACAGAACTCCCAATTTCTCTGGCTCCTCCTAGTATTATAAGAACTACACTTATCAAGCTGACCCTCCTGGGTTTCTCCGGCATAGTAAAAATAGATATGGCTTCCCTGTGCCCAGGTTCAGACTTGTTGATGTGACTGTCAGTCCTTCCTGGGTCAAGGTTTCAAGATATACAGGTATTATCAACTGAATATTCGTGTCTGTACAAAATTCATATGTTGAAGCCCAATTCCCTAATGTAACTGTATTTGGGGATAGGGCCTTAATAGAAATAATTAAGGTTAAATGAGGTCATTAGGGTAGGGCCCTAATCCAATAGGATTGGTGTCCTTGTAAGAAAGACATCAGAGCTTTCACTCTGTCCCTTGTGAAGGCACAGTAAAAAGATGGCTGTCTATAAGCCAGGGAGAAAGCCATTACTAGAAACCAAACCTTACCAGACACTAATGTTGGGACTTTCCAGCTTCCAGAAATGTGAGAAAATAATTTTCTGGTGTTTAAGTCATGTAGTTTGTTGTATTTTGTTACAGCAGCCTGAGCAGACTAAGACAAAAGAATAAAACACATGCCTGTCTCAGTTTTCCAAGGAAAACATAAAAATAACACTGGTTTCCATGTGTATATTAGACAATCTACAAAGGCTGTCACATCCATTATTTAGAAAGTTTCTAACTGCAGACCTAAGTGGTACATCACAATACTCATTTTACAAAAGGGGAAATGGGACAGAAGAAGGAAGGTGATTTGTGCAGTGTCACATCGGGGGAAGGGGGTCAAAATCAAAACTTGAACCCAGGCCACTGTTCTCTGCACAACACTAAGTTGCTCTCATAACAATCAATTTTCACACCATGATGTCATCTGCAAATCTGATAAGAAGGTTGCAATGTCTTTACACAAACATCAATAAAAGTGTTTAAGGGGAGTTGTTACTCATACTTTCTAACCTGAAGATGACAGATGGGTTTCATCTTGTAAGCCAATTGATTTCTTGGCAGTGGCTGCCAATCCTGTGTATTGACAAGGATTGTGAGGTCATGTTAGGAAAGAAAACCTAGATTAACTAGCAATGTTGGTCACAGGCACAGAAAGTGGAGTGTGCAGCATGTGAATTTGGGATTACAGATGCTACTCCAACCCCTAGGACAAAATGGAGTCCTCATGGATGAACAAAAAAGCTTTTCAGTGTAAAGAACAAAAATATTATAAACAAGGTTGACCAAGGATAATTTTTTTTCTTAGAATTATTCTTTTTAGTTGCTTCTCCCTGGTTGCTTCTCTCTGAGTTCTCATTCTTCTCTGTCAGTATAGAAAGTTGGGGGTCTCAGAACTAAATTCTAAAAGAAATTCCTTACATGAAACTTTATATAGAAGATAATGAGTGTCTAAGAGACAAGTTCTTCCAGATTTTACAGTAAATGCAGAAGCAGATTTCATGAAGGACTGAGAAGGAGGAAAAAAATGGTTCTCAAGAACATTCCTAGCAACTGTTTCATGGTTGGTAGAACAACTGGATATATAATCAGGGAGTAAACAACTTTGATTATAGTGGATTATACCAAGAGACATAATAATACAGCTGTAATTATATATCAGCAGTTGTGCCTCAAATTCTTCTTTTAGAAAATAGCTACTACAAGTTTTACAGAAATAGATTCAAGATAACAAGAAACATAAGGATCACAATAAAAGCCCTTTGAGACTAAAAAGTGGCATCTTGCCCCTCCCCACTCCTCCAATCTTAAACATGCTCAAAAATAAATCCTTACTGTATAGGACAGTAAAGTGCAAAGCATTTCCAGCTTTTAACTTGATTTTTTTCCCCTTAATTATTTAGTCCTGCATAAGCTAGATGCACGCTTTCAAAACAGATACATGCTCAAAATTATTTAAGAAGTAAAATGCCTCAAATAAGACTAAATTAGTAATGCTTAATAACAGAAGCAACTTCATCTAACTGCTTTTCTTACCAAAGCTTATAAAATGCTACTTTCATTTACCAAAATTGATAAAAGCTCTTTTTATTGTTATGGAAACTAGAGATATATAAAGAAGATCAATTTAGAAAAAAAATTAGAATATGTTTGAATTCCATCTTGTTGATTTTTAAGAATAAGTTATGATTCTTGAAGCTAATGCTTTTACCATTAATTTTGAAAAGTAGCATTCCTAAATGTTCTATCTGAGCCTTCTTCCACTTGGGTTCTATGAGCTAGACGTTCTCTACTCCTAATATTTATGTTCCTGAGAAAAATTCTGATAACATAAATAACAAAGTTGAACTTTGGATATGACCCTTTGTAAAATAAAAGTAAATTGTAAAATTGGTACACAGAAAAATTGAGAATGTGTGCAGCACTAGCAAAAGCACTTAAATTTCATGTAAAAACTAAGTGAGGAAAATCTAAACCCACTTAGTGACAGGTTTGATTTCAATAAAAATGTGATGCTCTTATTTCATAAAGTACTTATTTTCAAATTAATAATCAACTATTCAAATATTCTTTCTTTGAAAATAGGTCTCAAATGAGATAAGAGAAAATTAACTTGAGTTCTAAAAATACACAAAGGTCTTGAACATAATACATTTTCTTAAAGTCAGAATTAGACACTTAAAATACTCCATTGTATTTGTATCAGAAGTAGTTGACTTTTTGATACAAGTTATTGGACAGAAAGTAATAACTTTATTAAATGCTTTAGAACTCCCAACTCACACATGCTTCTGTCCCACTTGTCACTGGTGCCCCCTTCCTGTGGGGTCTGGGAGAGACTGACCTGACTCCTGCTTGGTGAAAGCTCTGATCTTTCCTCAAATTTTCCACAAGTACAAGGTGAGAAAACAGGGAATATTCTATATTCTTAAGGTCATTTTGGCCTCCAGGCTCCTTGTGCCCCAGTTCCACTGTTAACTCAGATGCAAGACATCCCCCTTCTTGAGTTCCACAAAAATATTCTCACAAAGCATGTGAAGGTATATAGATTTCTGAAGATTTGGGGGGTGATGGAGACTTGGGAGGGGTTTATATTGCAGTACACAGGTAATATTAGATGAACATATTCATCTCTATTCTTTTCCTGTGGTTCAGTCTCTCCATCACTAGGAATGTGCACTGGTCCATCTTCACATACTTTTGGGTAATTATAGCCTCCCTCCCTTCTTGCTCCCTACTCTCAGGGGCAAACAAACTCCTCTCTTCGTCTAGTCACAAATTCTCCAAGAAGATGCTCATCAAGATACCATCTGTGCCTGAATGTAAGAGATCCAAGAAAATGCATTTTCTAGAAGAGAAGATGCCCTTTAAAAAGTTTCTGACCAACTTAAATATGATTGTAAATGATTGATATAGGAGATACAGTCAAATGTCTTCTTACAGTATTGAGTTTATCAACTGAACCACACAATCGTACTTAAAAACATACATTATATAGGATTTTTTATATTGCTTTTTATAATACAAGGGTTTTATCCTCATTCTCACAGTTCATGAAAATTCTTCACACTTGACATGGATGTCTTTGCCATCAACAGAGCCATTGTTAAGTCATTTAACACAGTTCTTCAAAACACATCATTTATTTCTAACTAGTTGGAAGTACAGCATGTTTAATCCTGCCAGACTGCTTATACTGAATTTTATCCCAAGTCATAAGAATGAACATGTTATTTATGTTCTCCATAATGTAAACCATTTAATTTATTGCTTTTTAAATTGACCTTTAAGCCTTATTTACAATGACATTCAACACTTACAATTCAGAGGTCACTCTGGGAAATAATGATTATAGCTGGGTTAAATTTCTTTGCCTCCTTTTTTTTTTTTTTTAATAACCAAGTCTCTCAGGTGACCTTTATCAACAACTGAAATTAACACTGATTGAAGCTGCTTCAGACAGATCTTCCCCAAATAGTTCTTTGTTGTCCAACATGAAACTATTGAAAGAATGATATACAATATGAGACTTGAATTTAAGGTTGCTATCTTTTATGAAGGGATAAATGATTTTGAGGGGAAAAACCTCAAACTCTCACTTTAAAATCTAACATATAGGCAATTGTCCCTTAAGTTCCTCCTTGGAAAGGATTGTGGGGCCAGTTGTTAAAATTTTCCTTATTATACATATACTAATTATATCATTTAATCTTTGTAACAGTACAAATATTAGTCCTATGTTACATATGAAGAAACTGAAGTTCAAAGAAATGTAATGATTTGCCTAGTATAAGTTCACTTGACATTGGGTGAAGATTAGCCAAGTGGTTTTCCTTAGAATAAAATAAAAACAAAATATAGTAACCTTTCAAAGCTGCTAAGAGAGTAAATCTTAAATGTTATCACCACAAAAAAGAAACTAATTATGTGATGTGATGGCAGTGTTAGCTAATGCTCTGGGGTGATCATTTTTCAATATATAAGTGTATAAAATCAAAACATGCTGTACACCTTAATTTACACAATGTTGTATGTCAATTACATCTCAATAAAGCTGGGGGAGAAAATATGAATAATGACCTCACAGTATTTTGTAATAATAGAAAAACAAAAGACCACCAAAATAATAACTAAAAAAATAATAATGCAATAACCTCAATAATGGCTTGAGATTAAGAGGAATGTCTAGGAATTGGCTTTGTAATATAAAAAATAAATATAATTCTTTATGTATTCTTTCATTGCCCAACATTTTCAAATTTGCCCTTGGAATTCTTTTTAAAGCCCTTCCTGTTTTACCTGTGATAGGGTCATTTGTTACCAAACTCAAAGGTTTAAATAATTATTTGTCTTGCTTTAATTTTCACATTTTAAAGAATTTGTGCCTATGCTAAGGTAAGAAATCACCCATTTAATACTTGCTTATTTTTAAAACAAAAATGTTACATCATTTCAAACTGTCTTTCCAAGGAAGTTTTTGTTCTCACTGCTATACTTAGGTAATGGATTTTTTTCTCTGGAATCTTAAGGGGGCTGTTCAGTAGAAGGAGAGCACTCAGAGACAAGATGGTTCTCAGGGGAGAACAGGCCTGATGTTAGGTGGGACTCTGAAAGAGGTAGGGTCCACCCAGACTGAGGACTGTGAAATATAGGGTGTGTGCGTGCAAGAAAGAAGACCGCCTGCAAAGAAAAGGGGGTAGGGAGAGAAACTGATTTTTTTTATTTTTTTTTAAATTTTTTATTGTTATGTTAATCACCATACATTACATCATTAGTTTTAGATGTAGTGTTCCATGATTCATTGTTTGTGCATAACACCCAGTGCTCCATACAGAACGTGCCCTCTTTAATACCCATCACCAGGCTAACCCATCCTTCCATCCCCCTCCCCTCTAGAACCCTCAGTTTGTTTTTCAGAGTCCATCGTCTCCCATGGTTCGTCTCCCCCTCCGATTTCCCCCCCTTCATTCTTCCCCTCCCACTATCTTCTTTTTTTTTTTCCTTAACATATATTGCATTATTTGTTTCAGAGGTACAGATCTGAGATTCAACAGTCTTGCACAATTCACAGCGCTTACCAGAGCACATACCCTCCCCAGTGTCTATCACCCAGTCACCCCATCCCTCCCACCCCAACCCCCACTCCAGCAACCCTCAGTTTGTTTCCTGAGATTAAGAATTCCTCATATCAGTGAGGTCATATGATACATGTCTTTCTCTGATTGACTTATTTCGCTCAGCATAACACCCTCCAGTTCCATCCACATCGTTGCAAATGGCAAGATCTCATTCCTTTTGATGGCTGCATAATATTCCATTGTATATATATACCACTTCTTCTTTATCCATCATCTGTCGATGGACATCTTGGCTCTTTCCATAGTTTGGCTATTGTGGACATTGCTGCTATAAACATCGGGGTGCATGTACCCCTTCGGATCCCTACATTTGTATCTTTGGGGTAAATACCCCGTAGTGCAATTGCTGGATCGTATGGTAGCTCTATTTTCAACTTTTTGAGGAACCTCCATACTGTTTTCCAGAGTGGCTGCACCAGCTTGCATTCCCACCAACAGTGTAGGAGGGTTCCCCTTTCTCCGCATCCCCGCCAACATCTGTCGTTTCCTGACTTGTTAATTTTAGCCATTCTGACTGGTGTGAGGTGGTATCTCATTGAGGTTTTGATTTGGATTTCCCTGATGCCGAAAGATGTTGAGCACTTTTTCATGTGTCTGTTGGCCATTTGGATGTCTTCTTTGGAAAAATGTCTGTTCATGTCTTCTGCCCATTTCTTGATTGGATTCTTTGTTCTTTGGGTGTTGAGTTTGATAAGTTCTTTATAGATTTTGGATACTAGCCCTTTATCTGATATGTCATTTGCAAATATCTTCTCCCATTCTGTCAGTTGTCTTCTGATTTTGTGGACTATTTCTTTTGCTGTGCAAAAGCTTTTTATCTTGAAGTCCCAATAGTTCACTTTTGTCCTTGCTTCCCTTGCCTTTGGCAATGTTTCTAGGAAGAAGTTGCTGCGGCTGAGGTAGAAGAGGTTGCTGCCTGTGTTCTCCTTCAGGATTTTGATGGATTCCTGTCTCACATTTAGGTCTTTCAACCACTTTGAGTCTATTTTTGTGTGTGGTGTAAGGAAATGGTCCAGTTTCATTCTTCTGCATGTGGCTGTCCAATTTTCCCAACACCATTTGTTGAAGAGACTCTCTTTTTTCCATGGGACATTCTTTCCTGCTTTGTCAAAGATGAGTTGACTATAGAGTTGAGGGTCCATTTCTGGGCTCTCTATTCTGTTCCATTGATCTATGTGTCTGTTTTTGTGCCAGTACCATACTGTCTTGATGATGATAGCTTTGTAATAGAGCTGGAAATCTGGAATTGTGATGCTGCCAGCTTTTCTTTTCTTTTTCAACATTCCTCTGGCTATTCGGGGTCTTTTCTGGTTCCATACAAATTTTAGGATTATTTGTTCCATTTCTTTGAAAAAAAGTGGATGGTATTTTGAAGGGGATTGCACTGAATGTGTAGATTGCTCTAGGTAGCATTGACATCTTCACAATATTTGTTCTTCCAATCCATGAGCATGGAACGTTTTTCCATTTCTTTGTGTCTTCCTCAATTTCTTTCATGAGTATTTTCTAGTTTTCTGAGTACAGATCCTTTGCCTCTTTGGTTAGATTTATTCCTAGGTATCTTACGGTTTTGGGTGCAACTGTAAATGGGATCAACTCCTTAACTTCTCTTTCTTCTGTCTTGTTGTTTGTGTATAGGAATGCCACTGATTTCTGTGCATTGATTTTATATCCTGCCACTTGACTGAATTCCTGTATGAGTTCTAGCAGTTTTGGGGTGGAGTCTTTGGGGTTTTCCACATAAAGTATCCTATCGTCTGCAAAGAGTGAGAGTTTGACTGCTTCTTTGCCGATTTGGATGCCTTTTATTTCTTTTTGTTGTCTGATTGGTGTGGCTAGGACTTCTAATACTATGTTGAATAGCAGTGGTGATAGTGGACATCCCTGCTGTGTTCCTGACCTTAGGGGGAAAGCTCTCAGTTTTTCCCCATTGACAATGATATTCGTTGTGGGTTTTTCATAGATGGCTTTTATGATATTGAGCTATGTACCCTCTATCCCTACACTGTGAAGAGTTTTGATCAAGAAAGGATGCTGTACTTTGTCAAATGCTATTTCTGCATCTATTGAGAAGATCATAGGATTCTTGTTCTTTCTTTTATTAATGTATTGTATCACAGTGATTGATTTGCGGATGTTGAACCAACCTTGCAGCCCGGGGATAAATCCCACTTTGTCGTGGTGAATAATCCTTTTAATGTACTGTTGGATCCTACTGGCTAGTATTTTGGTGAGAATTTTTGCATCTGTGTTCATCAAGGATATTGGTCTATAATTCTCCTTTTTGATGGGGTCTTTGTCTGGTTTGGGATCAAGGTAATGGTGGCCTCATAAAACAAATTTGGAAGTTTTCTTTCCATTTCTATTTTTTGGAACCGTTTCAGAAGAATAGGTATTAATTCTTCTTGAAATGTTTGGTAGAATTCCCCTGGGAACCCATCTGGTCCTGGGCTTTTGATTTTTGGGAGATTTTTGATGACTGCTTCAATTTCCTTCATGGTTATAGGTCTGCTCAGGTTTTCTATTTCTTCCTGGTTCAGTTTTGGTAGTTGATACATCTCTAGGAATGCATCCATTTCTTCCAGGTTATCGAATTTGCTGGCATAGAGTTGCTCATAATATGTTCTTATAATTGTTTGTATTTCTTTGGTGTTGGTTGTGATCTCTCCTCTTTCATTCATGATTTTGCTGATTTGGGTCATTTCTCTTTTCTTTTTGATAAGTCTGGCCAGGGGTTTATCAATCTTGTTAGTTCTTTCAAAGAACCAGCTCCTAGTTTCATTGATCTGTTCTACTGTTCTTTTAGTTTCTATGAGAAACTGATTTTTAAAGAGCTGCTCCAAGGGTGAAAACATTGAGAAGGAGAGCTAATAGATTTGGGGGGAGCTTTGCTATAAAATGCACAATGTGAAAGGACTGTGTCACCCCTTTAAAAAAAATAACAAAGTCCAAGTTTCCTTGTTCTTTCATGTAGACATGAAAGTATTTTGTGCTTTGTGTAGAAATCCCTTTTGGGGTAAGCAAGAAAGTGCAAAGAAGAGGTAGCCAAACTAAGTTCTTTAAGCAGAAGCTGGGTGGAGCTCATTGGTCTGCCAAATCCTGGCTTCAGGTCAACCTTTTAACATTTCAAAATGCCAAATACTTTGCTTTGTCCTCATTCAGGAATGATAAGACCTGAGCAATTTTCATGGTTCCTAAAATGAATCCAAACTGAAGGAAGACACCCATTCATGCATAACAAAAACTCTGTCTCCTAGAGGGGAGTGTCTGCATCTTCGGCATGATCACCTTCTCAGCTTGAACCCCAAACATCATCAGAAACCACTTAATTAGTCACTTTAATAAACCACTATCACAGGAATCAAAAGGGACCCAAATTCACATAATCAGTATATTTTTCTTCTTGTAGGTAAGTGTAGCTGAGCAAGCAAATCAGGAGAAGGCCTCTTGTTCATAAGGCCCCTTGGTGGGATGAAATCAGATCAAGCTGAAACACTATTTTGAAACTCAGAATGGGGAAGGTCTTATTAAAAAAAAAACAAAAACAACCCAAACACCCTTGAAAGTCCACTGGCAACACCCCCTCATCTATAACTACACTGGAACTCCTCTAAAGACAAATAACTCTGAAGTCTAGCAGCTAGGTAAACTGTGCTCCTTGACTGAGTAGCTCCCACCTTATTAGCAACAGTCTTTCTTTGGATATAATGATTTATTCAGTCTGGGGACAGCTAAGACTGTCTTTCCAGTGACTCTGCATACCTATGCAATTATCCTCTCTGCTTTGACCTTCAAGTTTAACTGTCAATAAGCAATCTTATTTCATTTCTAACACCTTGCTGAGGCCCACACCACAGGTTCCTCAGAAAATACTATCATTTTCTCCAAAATAACAGGCTTATAATTTCTGTATAAGAAGCCATGCTGTCACTCATTCCTTTTTAAAAAGAACTGTTCTCTAAATTTCTATTTCTCCTTTTCACTTAATTTTTCACTTAATTTTTAAAGAAACTTAAAGGTATAAAGTCTTATAAATTCACTTAATTTTTATAGAAACTTAAAGATATAAAGTCTTATAAAAATTTTAATGACATTAAAATTAATAAATTAAATTAATGACATTGGCTTTGTTCTTAAAGGTTTAGGCTTGAACATTAGTAGAAAATATGTCTTTGTAAGTATCCTTGTCAATACCTCATTTTGCTCCTTTTCAACATTTTTAGATTCAATAGTAAGTTCTTACATAATTGTCTCTTCATTGTAAGACCAAATGCAATTCTAGCATATTAATTACTTATGTGGTTTACTTATTTGTTTTTATTTTTTTGTTCTGCAGTAAAGCTAAACAACAACAACAATAACGGGGGAATGCATTTCAGAGGGCTGTGTGTGTCCTGGGATAATCGAGTATCACAGCAATCACTAGAAGTCTAAGTGTCCTGAAAAAAAAACAGGTCTAGAAAACGTTTACTTGACCTATTTATATACTTGGCCTATTTCCATGGCATTCAATGCATGGAGCCCTTCCCTACCCATTCTGATTATTCATTCACAAATATTTACTAAGCATCTCTACTTTGTATCAAGGACTGTATTAGGTACGAGCCATACAACAGACATCTATGAGTTTTATATCTAGAGTCAGTGTCTACAAACTCTTCAAATTGAGCAATGCTATTAGAAAAAAAAGAAAATATACCCATTAAATATATTTATTTATAAATTACATACATGTGTTCCTGTACTGATATCTTATATATTATGGAAATTCATAAAAACAGCCATTTTAAATAAATAAGATTCCAAAAGTTAACAAGAAATATGTGTTCTAATATTTCCTTGCCACATTCCTCTTGATCGATTTGCATAGCAACTAAGGTGTGTACACGCCTCACTTTGAAGACCACCGAACCTGTTGTCCAATGTTTAATGCTTCTGTCTTTGATATTTAAACAGTGAACTTATAAAGTGCAAGTGTATTCATTGAACTATTTTACAAATGAATATACCTCTTTCAAAATGTAATGTGAATTTAAGAGTTACATATCAGGGGCACCTGGGTAGCTCAGTTGGTAAGTGTCTGCCTTCGGCTCAGGTCATCATCCCAGGACCTGGGATCAAGCCCCGCATCGGGTTCCCTGCTCAGCGAGGAAGCCTGTTCTCCCTCTCCCACTCGCCCTGCTTGTGTTCCCTCTCTTGCTGTGTCTCTCTCTGTCAAATAAATAAATAAAAATCTTAAAAAAAAAAAAAAGAGTTACATGTCAATGTAGGAAAACAATTTAAGAAGATATATATTTTTCTTCAAACTTATGCAATTTCCCAGACACCAAATTATGTTATGATTTTAGATTGGTAACTTAAGTAATACATATCATGAAATAAATATCTCAGCTTGGAATTCTGACAGAGAATATATTTTATTTTATAGTACTATTTCTTTACTTTTGTACTAATCAATATGAATTAAATTTAATGGCATACTAATAAAATATACAGGATAGTCATTATATAGTGTCTATTACATAGTTGATAAAATATTGACTGATTAATAGCTATGATTCTTTACTGAATTTCTCTTTAACAAATAATGCAGGTATTGTTATAATTCATCTTATTGTTATACTAATAATTCTTTAAAAAATCTTTTTGTAAGATGAATGAAAAAGGCAACAGCTATAGATAGACCTAGTTGCTAAGGATGTGTTGGGTAAAGTGAAATATCTTGTCATTTTTAAGATAGTAAAATCTTAAAATTTAAAAACATATACATATTTTTAAATAAATGAATTTGTGTGTTTTTGTATCTACAAACCATAGGGTTTGAAAAGAGAAAGAAGTAATGCTACAATGGGAATTCCCTTCATAGGAGAACAAATCTTTGAGATTAAGGATAAAAATAAAATATTGGTGGTAAAAAGGGAGAAAACAGCTTCTTGGGAAACCTCAGTAATGATTCCCAAAGCTTTTAAAAGCATCATTTTAGATCTAATGTGGAATCAGAATATTTTAAATGGAAAAAAAAATTACTTCAAGTGAAAATTATCAGCTGGACTATTATAAGAAGGTTATGGCTACATTTGAGCTCTCTTGATCTCAAGGAAACTTACATACATATAATTAAGGGAAAAAAGCTTACTGGTAAAGGTTATGTATTACATGATTCCAACTATGTGACATTCTGGAAAAGGCAAGACAGTAAAAAGATCAGTGGTTGCCAAGGGTAGGATGATTTTTAGGGCAGTGAAACTATTCTGTATGATACTATAATGTTGGATATATGTCATTATACATTTGTCAAAAACCATAGAATGTACAACACCAAGAGTGAATCCTAATATAAACTGGATTTGAGGTAATTACGATGTGTCAATGCAAGTTCATCAATTATAACAAATGTACCACTCTGATGGGAGATGTTGATAATGAAGGAGGCTACACATGTGTGGGAGCAATGGAGTATATGAGAACTCTCTATACTTTCCTCTCAATTTTGCTACGAATCTAATACTGCTTAAAAAAATTAAGTCTATAAAAAAGATCTATAAACTCTGGTATGTTACTATTTTTAATAGGAAGCAAATTTTTTCTCAAATAAAAGTATAATTTCCTTAGGTTTTAACTAAAACATTCCATTATTATAATTTTACAGTGAAATTACATGACTAAAGTGAACTATTTACACATAGATGGCCCAATGAGTATATTAAATATTGACCAAATTTTGGTTGATTGAAGTACTTTTCTATAAATGCCATTGACTATTTCTGTACTCTCATTTAAACAAGTAAAAGTAATGATTAATTGGAAAACAGTTTTCGTTTTGTATGTGCTCAGAAAGACAATGACTCAACATATCCAATAAAAGGCCAGTTAGAGACTGTACTTCGAAATAAAGCAGGAGACTGAATGAAAAACAACTAATAGACCAGGTTAGAGAGATCTGTGAGACAATGAGTCAAGGAAAAATTATTAAACATCCCCAAGAACCTTCTTTTTGGCTTCTGCTATAATCTGCCCTACTAATAATGTTGGAAGAAACAGTTCCTTAGAATTGCAATTTTTATCCTTAAGGCAAGACCTAGGAGAAAAAATGCTTCATTTTTTTTGTGTTTCTATAGTACCTACCTCATTAAATATAAATGCTAACATGAATGTCTCCTCTTATGTCTCAGAACTTCTGATGTTATAAGGAACAGAAAAAAACTTAAACTTGTGTGACAGATTCTTAGCTGTCTCCTAAATCTATTTTCCCCTTCTTACTTAGTAATCAAGTTTTAGATAGGCATTAGCTAGAGACTACATTTCCCAGTCTGCTTTGTAGTTTGGTATGGCTAGGTAATGAAACAGGCCAATGATAATGTGGATAGAAGTAATCTTTGCCATTTCTAGCCTTTGGCCTTAAAACATCGGGGATATATTACCCAATCTCTCTTTCTGCTTTTCCTATAGGATGGGTTATAGACATGGCAGTGACCCAGTTTCAACCATCCCCAAAAGGAGGTCATCCTAGTGATAGCAGGATCTCTCAGTTTCTGGAAGACCTCATTTAACAGCACCTCTTTACCCTTAGATAATGAAGTCAAACTATTACACAAGAAATAAACTAACATCTTATTTTAACAACTAATTTTTGGTTTTGTTTCTTTGTTACAACAGCTTAATATTTACTATAAAGCAAAACCAGTTTAAAAACAAAAGAGATTTATGGACTAATATAACTGGGAAGTCTAGGGCATCAGTGGGCTTTGGGATTGGTTTGATTAAAGACTCATTCCTTTCCAGGTCTCTGTCTTCTATGTATTAGCCTCATGCTGAGGCTGGCTTTCTTATGGTGGTGCAACCATTAACCAATTACTGAGATCAGAATATGAAAATAAGGTGTCTACCTTAGACCTGAGCTTCCTGCCCTACCCTAGAGCCAGAGCTATATGAAGTAGTTGTGGCTACCAAAATGAAAGTTCAGGAAGATTTCTAAGAAAAGACAAACAGATGCTGGGGAGATAGCCACACCACAATATTCACTACATTTTTTGTAGTGGGATTTTTTTTTTTTTTTTTTGGAAGAAGAATATTCCCAGATCTACCCCTTCTCCCTGACCTCAGCTCCTCTGAGAATCTCTGCCTTATAGATTATGATCTTATTTATTGTTTCCCCAGGACTTTGGATATGTGTCAGGCACATAATAGAAGCCAAAAAAGATTTGCTTAATTGAATTCATTTAAATTAAGTTTAAAAAGAATAATTAAGAGGGAAAAAAATCATTATCTAGGCAAAATTCCAGGTGTACATTTTTTAACTTGAATTTCAAGTTTGAGATATTGAGGGAACTAGATTGAATCAAATATCTTTGGAAAAAAACCCAGGAACTTTTAGAGGGAATGATATTAAAACAAAATTAAATGGAAGATACAGAAATTATTATCCTTTCTTTCATAATGCTTTTGTTACACTCCACCAGGGGAATCGAGGGATAAGGTGGGGGTGGGATGTTGACCACTAATAGCAGTCGCCGGTATAGAATATTGGATGAAGAGATTAAAGTTACAGAGGGTCTAGTCAATCTCTAGCCTGAACCCCCATTGATAATTATAGACAGAATTGTGGTGTTCAGAGTTGGGCAACAGGCCAGAAAAGCAACACCCAAAGAATGCTGTCTTGAGGAGCTTATTTCATTCACATTCTGTCCCTTCTCAAAAACAACTTGGGAAGAAGGAAAACTCTAGACCATACAAAATATAATTATTATCATTCCAGCCTCTGAAGTCCATCTTGTCTGTGCAGACACATTGTGGAAAATCATGCCCTTTAGGTTTTTCCCAGAAACCATCTGTTCAGGGCATACAAAGTTCCACTTGAGCAAGAGTATTTGGCTTTGTGGCTACATCTCTGTGGCCCACCGTCAAAGGAAAGATCTCTTATTTTTGTTTTTACTAGGCTGATGTAACCATAGGGTAAAAGTTGTGGAGAACCAGATTCCAATCCTAGACTGACATTAAACATACCAGTTAGGAGAGAAAGCCTAATAAAGCAAACAGTGGTGAAGGATGAAAGACATATAAAATCTACAGATATTAGATTATAAAATTCTTGACAAAAGTATATATGTCTAGGGGCGCCTGGGTGGCTGTCATTGAGCGTCTGCCTTCGGCTCAGGTCGTGATCCCAAGGTCCTGGGATGGAGCCCCGCATCTGACTCCCTGCTCGGCAGGAAGCCTGCTTCTCCCTCTCCCACTCCTCCTGCTTGTATTCCCTCTCTCACTGTGTCTCTCTCTGTCAAATAAATAAATAAAATCTTAAAAAAAAAGTATATATGTCTATTCTGTACTCCTGGTCCTCTAACAATGGACTCAAAGAACACAAAACTGTCTTCATACAGAAACAGTCATGAGTTTAACTGAATATAGGCAAAGAGTAAATAAAATCAGTAGCTACTGACAACTCCTAAAGTCTTGGCAGATATTTTAAAAATCACTTTGATAAAGAATTCCTAGGTGCCTGAAAGTACAAGCTAATCATTATTGTTATTAAATATATAACCACTGATCTGTTTTATATTCATTTGTCCCGAACTAGTACCCAAACAGTAATTTTTCCTTTTTATGTATTTGGTAACAACAACAAAAAATACATTGTTAAAAATATGTATTTTATAGGCAAAATTAATCTATGGTGATAGAAATCAAAATAATGCCATGGGAAGGATGGGTATTAACAAAGGAGTAGAAGAGAACTTTCTGGCAAGGTGGAAATGTCTACGTCTTGATCTGGTGATGGTTATAGAGGTTTTATATGTATGTAAAAATTTATTAAGCTTTACTTTTAACATTTGTATATTTTACTATATACAAAATATATCTTAATTTAATATATTTTTAAAATATGCATTTTTCTTAGGTGAAATTCTAGAATTAGATGCCTTTGGCTTCAAGGAATTATTTCATTTGTAACATGAGCATAAATACTAAATGTGCAGGCAGTATTTTCTTCATGTGTGGTCATAAACTTGTACTGAAATTCTAATCACACTCCATATAATAAATTAGTTCATGAGGTTGGATAATATCCCTGGAAATTAATGGCCTTTCAAGATAATTTTTTTTTTAATGGGGAATAATGAAATACTGCAACTCCAGCTAATTTTGCTGCAGTTTTGCGGCAGTGTAAGTATGTCTTTGTCTGTAGTCCAACCACCACAAAATCCTATATCCCTGAGATTATCATTTGTGGCTATGATTATGTCACTGGTTTTAACATAACTCTTTCACCATATTTAAAATTTGAGAATAAATATAAAATTAGAAGGAAAAAATAATATATGGTATAGTCAAATTTCTGAACATAAAATTCAGTGTTAGGATCAACTCAAAATATTTTCTTTTATTTTTCATTCCTTTCAGACATTCCCACACCCACCCTATCTTTGCCCACTGCTCAAAACACAAAGCCTATTTAGGACATTAATGCCTCCACATGCAATTATTTATTGAGAGCTTACAAGTTCCTAGGCACTGGGGCATTAAAGGAAAAGAGCACTAGCCCTTTCCCCAGAGAATTTGCAATCCAAATGGGGAGACAGAACAACTCATTTGGAAATTATTATTTTAAAATGTTAAAATTATTTTATTATTAAATAGCAATTTAATGAAGAATAAAATATATATAGTGGTATGCTGGAAAATATTTAACAACTGGCTCTCTGGGACAAAAAAAAGCACTTTGATTTATAGTTTCTGCCAGTTTCTGTGGTGTAAATACTCTCACCATTAGCTAATATCTAGGTACCAATGTGAAATTAATCAGCTTGCAAAATTCCTCAAATTTTGACAATCTGCTTTGATGAGTTGGTACATGCCAGTTCCAGCATACCACTGCCAAAGTATCTAGTGAGAGTGTAAACTATTTCTGTAGGAGCCTCAAACTATGTAGAATTGTCATAGGAATTCACTTTGTTAAGCATCTACTTAAAATCAAATACTGTTAGATATTAGGAACAAAGATGATTAATTGTAGTTTCCACCCTTAAGGATTTTCTGATCCAGTGGGTGTGGGATTAGATAAGTAAATCATGGACTATAAACACAATCATTAAATGTTATAACAAGGGAAATGTAAAGGAGGGGACAAGTAACTGGATCCATGGGCCAAAAATGCTTCCAAGAAGAGGTGATACTGAATGTTGAACACTGGTAGGAAGTACTTATTCTCAAGCACTATTGGTGACGACTTCAGCAGGCCTATTACCTGGAGGCCGGTAAAAGCTGTGTTTACCAGACATTTAGGGAAATGTCTTCTTTAATTTTTTCTTTCTAAATCTTTTCAAAGACAAGAATTTTAAGTAAAAAATATTCAAATCAACTGATGCCAAAAATAATTGGATGGAATAGTGGCAATTTTCCTAGTGATTAAAACCAGATTTTTTTTTTTTTAAGATTTATTTATTTGAGAGAGAGAGCATGAGCTTGCATGTGCACACGTGGGTCAAGGGGTAGAGGGAGAGAATCTTCAGGCTGACTCCCCACTGAGTGCAGAGCTCGGGGTGGGGGGCTCAATCTCAGGACCCAGGAGGTCATGACCTGAGCCAAAACCAAGAGTCAGTTGCTTAACCAATTGAGCCACCCAGGTGCCCCCAAGCCAGATATTTTAACACCATTAACCAGCATTTCCCAAAGTAAGTTCTATGAAGTGTTACTAAATCACATTCAAAATAAGATTTCATAGTTAAGTAGGCTTGGGAAATATTTTGTGAAGAAACTTAAAGAGGTTAGTTACTACAATACTTCTCAGAGCCTTCAATCTGCTCCTGTGCATTGCCATCCTTTAAGAGCAGGCTATAGATAATATGTCCACACTCCTTTACAGAAACTCATAAGATTAGTGTTCCGAGAAGTGCACTTCAGGAAATATAAAAGTACAAATTGTTCATCAACAGACTTTTAAAGTGATTTTTTTTTCAACAGCAGATTCTTAGCAGAAACATACTTAGTCAAACCAAGAACATCTCTAATTATCAAGATTACATAAAAAAAAAATTACCACTTCAGTTCTATTTCATCATCTCTCAATTACATCATGGATACCAAAGCACCTGACAATTTAGACTAATTTAAAAATAATATACAGAATATCAGTTAAGGTGGTATCAAAGATGAATAAACATTACACCACTTGTTTTAAAAGGCCTAATTGGCATTTGGTGAGGTGATACAAAAACACCTGTGTCCCCAAATCTTGGTTTGTTCCTAGTATCAAGTTTGACTTTATGGATAATGAATTTTCTCTAAGATAGGAGTTGCCAGAAAGACTCTTGCCCCATGTTCCACAGGGTAGCTTTCAGTACCATCTTCATAAATTCCTTATTTACTTTTTAAGACATTTCTTGAAATCCTCTAATAAAGAGAAGTCCCTCCCTGAGGGTTAGTTAACAGTCAGCAGATTTATCAGGTGTTTTCTAAGTGAGAATTAACAGGAAGCTTACCCTGAGAGAATAGAGAAGCAATACACTTTTTAGTTTGGAGGAGAGGGGAAAGATTTGTGCAGTGTGGATTTCCCTTAGGACACAACAGTCCAGGTTTGGAAGGCAGTTAAGTAACTATGCCTGGGTGAATCACTCCAAAGTTGTAAGAATTTCTGTTTAGCTTTTCATGTCTGGCTCGTGTCACCCAAAAGTCCAAGGGTTATGCAGTCTGTTAAAGTCAGCTTCTGGGGGACAAAGGAGGTCAGAGAAGGGGAGTAAGGAGATGGGGGCAAATGAAGTATAATCATTACATCTTCAAGGCCAACTGGATAGTGATAGATTCCACTATTTTGAAATTTTCTTCTCCCTAACTTATATGTTCACTTATTATCCAAAATAGAATATATCTGGTATCTTTAGTGTGGTTAGACCCAGGCCAACCAAACACAGCCCACTGCTGCCTGCTTTTGTAAATAAAATTTTACTGAAATTCAACCATGCCTATCAATTCTACAAAGGCAGAATTGAGCAGTTTCAAGAGTGATCATGTGACTTACAAAGCCTAAAATATTTACTATCTAGTTTTTTGATAGAAAATTTTACCAATCCCCAGTTTAAATAGTCCTTCTTTTTCTTCCCATTCTAATTTTCTAAAATATTTTCAAAGGGACTTAAAATTTATACTTTCAGAATTGGATTTTCCCTATGAAAAGATTCAGGTTATTTTACACTAAAAAGCAAATTATAGCTAAGTCAGTGTAATAGCTAGGCTAGCACATGCAGTTGAAAAGTGGGAAAATAAAATGGTTGTTTTGAAAATATCCTTTTTTAAGATCACAAACATCTGGATATTGCCCAAGACATCTGGAACACTAACTGATTGACTTATTTATATTTAGCCAGGTGCATTTTGTAAACACTTGAGGTAAAAAATAAACATTAAAAGTAAAAATAATAATTTCATGTAAAATCTTTGTTCAAAATACTAAATATCAGCTTTCTTACTCATTTAAAAGGCACCAAAAAGTACAACTAAGTCTATAATTTTATCATTTTGGAGAGTTTAAAGAATATGATATTGGTTTCTTTATTTTAATTTGGTTATGTAATCTCTATATTCTCATTGTCTGAGTGATAAAACATCATTATGATGTTTTTTTAAAAGGCCTCAAAATTTAGAGTAAACAATCTATTTTTCAGTTATTATATCGTAGAGTATCAGCAAAGTGGTAGGAAGAATGTCCCGTCTCTGAGCAAGTGAACTGAAATAAAATATGTTTCTTGGTCTCTCACCGTCAGCTGTTTTAATGTCAGAATTACCTTTGGTTAGAGCCAAAGAGATTGTCAAGAAAGGAGGTGGGTCTTTGGAGACAGACTAGGGTTTGACTGCTGGCCCAATTACCTTCTAGCCTATTTTGGCCCAAGTTTCTACTCAATAAAATGAGGATGATATTTTTATCGGAGAATAATAATAATAAAATAATGGCTCCATTTATTCACTTGCTTACTGTGTACCAGCCACTAAGCTTAGTGTATTATACATACCTTACCTCATTTAATCCTCACAAAAGCCCTAAAGGTAGTTACTGTTATTATCTCTAATTCAGAAATGAGTTCATTAAAGTATTAACTTCCAGTTTACAAATTCTACCCTTAGAAGAGCAGCTACCAACCATCTGGTGCCTACTGTATGCTGAGGTCTTCGCATATATTTTCTCAGTTAGTCCACAGTGCCAACAGGTAGCTGTTATTATTATCTCAAGTTTTCAAATGAGGAAATTAAGGTTTGGAGAGGTTAGTTTTGCCAAAGTTACACGGCTATTAAGAGTCAGAGCTGGGGGGGCACCTGGGTGGCTCAGTCGGTTAAGCATCCGCCTTCGGCTCAGGTCATGATCCTAGGGTCCTGGGATCCAGCCCCGCATTGGGCTCCCTGCTCGGCGGGACGCCTGCTTCTCCCTCCCCCACTCCCCCTGCTTGTGTTCCCTCTCTCGCTGTGTCTCTCTCTGTCAAATAAAGAAATAAAATCTTTAAAAAAAAAAAAAAGAGAGCTGGGTTCAGAACATAAGAAGAAAAAACCCCAGGGTCCATGCCTTTAACTTTAACTATACTGCCTCAGCAAGGAACAGCTATTATTATTATTATTATTATTATTATTATTATTATTATTATTACCACCACCATAGGTATCCTGTTTTTAAAAAAAACATAAAATCAATACACTAAAAATATATACATATGCATATGTTTGAAACTTGACAAACATTGTTAGGGAATCATATAGTTCCATGTATAATATCTTGAATTGAGAGCATTCATCTTTGTACTGAATTGCAAGGTAAATATGAGGACTACTAAAAGTCAAAATAGAGCTAAGCACTCCCACCTGGATCTACTTCCACAGGACAGTCTTCCTAAAAACACAATTTGAAATTTTGTATTTCAAAGTTATGTAATACCTACATCAGATATCTTAAATAGTGTGTGTTGCTGAAAATGTACAAATCCTGCAATTATGTCATCTCAAGCTCTGAGAAAGGTACAATAATATTTATGAAAGAGCATGGTGCCAGATTCACTCCATGTCAGAAAAATCAATTTGAGTTCTAATGTTCTTGTAGCCTCACTGCAGATTGTCAGCTAGAGCAATATGCAGAAAATATATAGCTTGCTTGACTTTACCCTTGTCGAAATAGTCTCAGAATTATGGGATAGATGAATTAAAATTTCTATCTGAATAGACTTTCTCCTTTTCTGATTTTCTGGGGTTTTTTTTGTTTGTTTGTTTGTTTTTTTATCCATTATTAGATTTAGGGATGGTTGCTAAAATGTCTACAAAGAAATGGCATGTAACCCGGAAAATTGCTGCAACAGTTTGGTTTTTGTTACAACATTTGGGCGAGTTTTGAAGAGGAGGTACTCAAACAATCAAAGACACTGTGCAAATAAAATCAAGTGTTTTTTGACCATCTAACTCTTAGCAAGCCACTTCCTGCAAATTCTTCAGGAAGCATAGAATCTAGCCCATACTGTGCTTTCTCCAAACGGAGAAAGAAAATGTTAGAAATGTGAATAGCTTTTCCTGTTTTATCTTTTCATCATTCCATTCTTTCTGCACTCATAATGAACCATAATTGATACTTTTTTGGGTCACCCACCCATTAGAGAGTTTCTGAACACATGAGTATGCTACCTATTGGTGGAAAGGTGTTTATCCACCATTTGCAAAAGATGGGAACTTTTATGGATCTTTTAAGAAAAAGGTAGTGTCTTTGAGACTTCTGCTTGTATGACCAATTATTCAATTGATTTGTTTCAATCATTTTATTTTTCCTCACTAAAGTTAAGTTTTATTCACTAACACCATTTAATCTTAGTTTTAGCTGGTCAGTATAATGAGCAGAATATAGCTAAGGAGAAATACAGGTCTATAGCCTGAGGGACTCCTATCTTTCTCATACTTCATAAGGGTATGAAGAGAATTCAAAATACAGAACCTGATGAAGTCTCTGATTCAGAGGTTATGCTGAGAGTATACTTCACAGGTCTTAAAAACACTTTGAATTTTCTTTTTTTACTCTAGAGTATAAGATTCGATAGTTCAAAAACAAATACTGAAGAATTTAAATTCTAAGTTCATTTGGAAAATCTATGATGTGCAAGAACTCACCTCATTTTTATGATTGCTCTATTAATAGCTTAAAAAGGCAAAATTAAATTCATTCCTAAGGATAATAGACTTTATGGTAGCTTTGTACAGCTGAAGAAAGAAGACTAAATTACTACTTCAATAGTGAATGATTTTAAATATTTTAACAACATGCTGAATATTACAAGAGAACCTTAACTGTTTCTTCATTAGTAGGTAGGGTTGCTACATAAAATACAGGATGCCCACTTAAATTTCAATTTCAGTCAAATAATGAACATATTTTTAGTATATATATGCTCCCTGAAATATCTGGAACATACATTACTTTAAAAAAAAAAAGATCCTTCTTTATCTAAATTTCAAGTTTAACTAGGGATCCTATATTTTTATTTGCTAAATCCACCAACCCTACCCACCAAGCCCTCCGAATGGTTTTCAAGTGGTGTTCAGTTCAACTGGCTATCAACACCCTTTACACTTACCCATTCATTCATTAACTCACTCATTAATTAATTCAATAGGTATTAGAATACGTCCTATACTGTTGTTGGCATCAGGAATAGTTTTGCAAAACCCCTTGTCTCATGGATCAGTGGTTTTCAATCTTGGATGTCCATTATAATTAGAAGGAGAGATTTTTTTTAAATGTTAATAGAGTCCTAAATACAACCCTCAAAGATTCTGAATTACCTGTTCTGGGATCTGGACTGATTATCAGACTACAACTTCCCCAGGTGATTCTAATGTATGACCAAGGTTGAGAACCACTGCTGTGGATGAAGACAGACTATGTATTTTTAGTTCTTATTTTTGCAATGCCTACATCTGCCACCAGGCGTACCTATTAAGGGTTGAGTCACTCAGCAGATCAACTCTTCAGGGAAGCAAACTGCAATTTTAACTAAGATTTTTCCAAAGCAATGTAACTCCTTATTAAGCTAGCATTATACATTTTTAAATTAAACTATTTTCCCTCAATTTTAGAACTATGAATATTTAAATAAATGCATTCATCCATTCATTCAAAAATACTTATTTCTGTCTAAGCACTGGGCACTGCACCAGGCACTGGGGATGGAGCCATGAAAAAGACAAACCTCCTATTCATGCAGGAAGGACACTTAGTGTGAAAACGAAAAATAAACACTGACTATGAAGAAAATGAATCAAAGAGTCAAAAGCAATTAAGTAGTAGGGAGGGTGCATTTTAGATGGAGCAACCAGGAAAAGTTTCTCAGGGAACCTGAATGATGTGAAGGACTGAATCATGCAAATATCTCCAGTGAAAGGTAAAAGAAATACTAGGTGGGAAAGCCTTGAGGTCTGAACAAGCTTGGTGTGTTTGTAAGAAGAGCTGGAAAGATAGTGTGGCTACAGCAGTGGTAAGGAGAGAGTGGTACAAGATAAGGCCAGATAAGGCTATGTAGGTCCTTAAACCAAGATAAGGACATTGGGCCATATTCTGGGCTGTGGAGTAACAGACATGGTTTAATTTACCTTGTAAAAATATCACCCTGGCTTCCATGTGGAGACTGGGTGGTAGGGTAATGGTCTCATAAAAGCAGGCAGACTACTGCAGTAGTTAGGGTGAGAAGATGATGGCAACTTGGACTAGGGCAGTATCAGTAGAGTTTTCAAGAAGTGATGGGGATATAATTTGAAAGTAAATCCAACAGTTGCAGATAGGTTGGATATAGGATGTGAAGGAAAGAGGAAATAAGAATGTCTTGGATTTTAGCTTCTACGAAGACAGGGATAAAGGGCTGACACAAGAGTTCTGGTAGGACCAGGTTAAGTTTGAAGTGCCTAGTGGTCATCCCAGTAGATAGGGTCATTATGGCAGATATGTATATCTGGAGCTCAGAGAAGCAGTCAGGGCTGCAGATATACATTTAGATTATCATCTCTACATAAAGGTATACTTTTTTTCTCTCTTAAGTTAACACACTGGACTCATTTTAAACAAAGTGGGCAGTCATTTCCTTTCTAAGTAGATTACTTCCTTTGGGAGTTATACCTATGACCTAAACACTGGCACCTGATGACTTGCAATCCTTTACTACAGAAAACAAATATAAAAAGAAATATTGCCCCTACAACTTATTAAATGTCCTTGGGATAAATACATGAAGTAATTGTGAAAATTATTTTGGATGACACATGAAGTCTTCTTAGACTATAACTAAAAAAACTTCATAATTAAGAAATAATAATTTTCAGCTGTAACTGCTTTTTTTTCTTAAAATTGTTTTATCAGATACTTTAATATTCAAACAATCCACAAGTATTTTTTAGAAGCATATATATGATGAAAAGGAGCACCTGGGTGGCTCCATTGGTTAAGGCTCCAACTCTTGGTTGTGGCTCAAATCATGATCTCAGGGTCGTGAGATTGAGCCCCACCTTGGGCTCTGTGCTCAGTGCAAGTCTGCTTGAGATTCTTTCCCCCTCCTTACCCCCCACCCCTCCTCTCCCCCCTCCCCCCTCCCCCGCTCACACATTCTCGCTCTCAAATAAATAAATAAATAAAATATTTAAGAAAAACAGAAGTAAATGATGAATGAAAATTAGATTTTAAACTATTGTGTTTTTTAGAATGAGATTCATACAAGTAGCATTAGTTTTAAAAGGTTAAAAGAATTTTAATACATTAAATAATCTTTATTACAATATTTGATAGAGTATTCCATTTGTAAAGTTTTTCCAAAGCTGAGTTGTAGTAGGAAAAAAAAAAGGATTTTGAGCTTTATATTTGCGACTAAACTAGTTACATGCCAAAACACAAATTGTTTAACTGCTTTGAACCTTAGTTTTCTTATTTAAAAAGGCAATAATGTACTTCAAAGGTCTTTTGTCTAAACAACATAATATATGTAAAAATATTTCAAAAGTGATAAAATTACACACAAAAGAGAGGTAAATAAACCATAGCATAGCGTCCACATACTTTTCTATTGGTAAATATATATCCTGTACTCAAGAACTCAAAGTGAATGACAATGATGCTAACATCACTATGATAAGCTAGTGAAAAGGTATAGCAAACTCAAGAATATAAAGTCAAATATCTTGACTCTTTTTTTTGACTTGTTTCGCTGGTGGTATTAGTTTACTTTTTTCTTGAGCTGTTAAGGTGATTGGGTTTATCTTTTTCCCTCTCTGATAGGGATAAATGAGGTATTTGAGATGGTAAGATTAAGGAGTAACCTCTGACAAATGGATAAAAAAGAAACTATAAAGAATTCGGATAAGACACAAATAAGCAGCAACTTAATTCTCCTATAAAATTTACAGTGTAAGCAATATATAATTATGTATTTATTTTAGTAATTATTTACTGCTGAGAGTTTTTTTTTAAGAGAGTTAATTTTCACTAATCAGCAAAATACTATTATTGGTCAGCCTTTGGAATATGGAAAACGGTTGTATCAAACAGTAACAGGATTCATTCCCATTTCTATCCCTTGATTCCTGGACCTGTGAATCCTGGCTAAGGGAAAATCATCATATACATAATACTAATTTAGACATAAATAGCCTCCTAGAGGATATGGGAGTGGCATCACTCACTATTATTCCTGGTATCCACCAGCAAATTTTTTGCTTCCTGTACCCACAACCTTACACTCTACTGGTCCAGCGGTCTGAGTTTCAAAAGGAGGCTTCCAGCAGGAGACATAGGGAGAATACCACATGAAGATAGAGGACTAGAGTAATGCATCTACAAGCCAAAGAATGACAAAAATTTTTGGCAAACTACCAAAAGCTAGAATGATGTGATGGGGAGGATTCCCCTATAGGCTTCAATGGGAGCATAACCCTGCAGACACCTGATTTTAGACTTCTAGCCTCCAGAACTGTGAGACAATAGATTTTGTTGTTGTTTATAAGCCACCTAGTTTATGATACTTTATTATGGTAGTTTTAGAAAAGTAATACAACCACTATTTAATAAATCCTCTTCATTTAACAAGGCCCAACGCTTGTTTAGGAATTTACTATTTCCTAGGAACTATTAGGTAACAGGCTATGTCTCCTGTTTTTCAGAAGCAGTTAAGGAGAAACAAGAAGGAAAATTGAATCAGGTAGTATAATCTTTAAGTGAAAAAAATGTTTATGCTCTTTAAATAAAGCACCTTTTATTTTCTCACTTTAAGAGAACAATAGGGTGATTCTATATATGGAATAACATCGGCAAATAGACTTGAAGAACATGAGCCAATTTTATAAGTGTAACAGAGGATGATTTAACATTCAATGATATACTTTTAAACTTTACCTTAGCCAAGGGTCTAAAAGACAAAGGAGGCCATTATATTGTCCAAACTCCTAAAGCAATATTTGATTTGGACCAAGGAAGTACAGACACTCCAGACAGATGGGATAGGGGAAGCAGGGGAAATTTTAAAGAATCTCATAAGGAAACTTTTAAAGGAGTATAACATCCATCATTTTGTCAACAGTGATTGGTTAAGGCTGAGATTTTAGAGTTCAATAGGACTTTGAAATCTAAAATGTGGTACTATTTTACTGCTCAAATACATTTTAATACATTGATATAATTCAACACACACTTTATCACTAGTTACAACCACCAGATCATCTGCAAAAAAATCTATAAATGTCATAGCCAGAAATTCTTTACATCTTAAAGAGAAAAAAAAATGAGAAAATTCCTCTTTGTATGAAAGAAAATCGTAGGATTGCATATGGGTTAAAGAAGAGATTTGAAAGTGGTTCCAGAAGATAGTAACAAGATATATTTAGCAATAAAAGTGGTAACTAAGAGTTGGCAACTAGTTTATAGTTAAAAGATCAGCTACCAGAAGAACCTCAAATCATAACCCTATGTCAAGAGTTAGTATACAATATAGAAAAAGAAATTATCCAGACAAAGGGATATGACAGGAAAGAGATCATTCTCATCAAATGGTTGGACTGACCTGAAAATATTAATAGTGGTACAAGACTTTGATGATTCATAACCTCTACATGGTGGAAAGTAGGTGAATGAAAATGGTTTTTAATTTTCACTACTCTCAGCAATATTTCAACATTACCTTTCCCCTGAAGCTTAAGGATACATGATAGTTGGGATTTAAGTAGATAGAGGCCCCAGAATGAGGAAATCACCCCTGAAGATGTCACCTTCTGGTGTGGAGGGCCATACTCTCTAGAGGAGTAAGTATAATCTATCAACCATATATTGATATTTAGAAAAGAGCAAATTAGTTCAAGTTATGTTCTATGGCCCCCTCAGAATTTTATGTTGGGTCTTTTGCTTATTGTTAACCAAGAGAAAAGTGAGAAGACTGCATGAAACATTTTATTGTCAGGCCTGCAAGTGGGTGTATCCTGTCCAACACATTACTTTAGCCAGAATCCAGTCAACAGGCCATATCCATATTGCAGTTTGGGCTGGGAAAGGTAGTGGCCCCATGTGGAAGAGGAAATGGGTTTGATAAGCATCTAACAATTAGTGTGAAAAAAATTGATACATATTAATATGCACACTAACTTGAAAAGATATCTGTAGCCCCATATTCATAGCATTATTGACAATAGCCAAGAAATGGAAACAAACCTAAGTATCCACTGATGGATGAATGGATAAAGATGTGGGATATATATATATATATATGTATATATATATATACATATATATATATATACACACATATATATGCGTGTGTATATATATACACATACATATGTGTATATAAATAAAATTAACTTCTTTACAAATACATATACAGTGGAATATTATTCATAAAAATGAGGAAATGCTGTCATTTGCAACAACATGAATGGAACTTAAAGGCATTATGCTAAGGGAAATAAGTCAGACAGAGAAAGACAAATTCAATATTATCTCACTTATATACGGAATCCAGGAAAAAAAAAAAAAAGAATAACATCAAACTCATAGAAAGAGATCATAATTGTGGTTACCAGAGGCAGGGGTGGTGGGAGGGGGAATTGGAAGAGGGTGGTCAGAAGGTACAAACTTCCAGTTATCTTATGTTTATCTTATATCTTATATTTAACATATAAAGTAATAATACAGATACAATATACAGCATAATGACTACACTGCTGTATGGTATGTAGGAAAGTTGTTAAGAGAGTAGAACCTAAGAGTTTTCATCACAAGGAAACATTGTTTTTTTTTCTTTTCCTTTTTATTGTATCTATATGAGATGGTGGATGTTAACTAAACCTATTGTGGAATCATTTTACAACATATGTAAATCAAACTATCATGCTGTACACCTTAAGCTTATACAGTGAGGTATGCCAATTCTTTCTCAATAAAACTGGGGAAAAACATGCAAAAATATCCTCTATTTTTATTTTGTGGGCACTTGCAGTTATGTCTATACCAACTACTAATTTTCAACCTTTCTGGATCAGATTGGATCTCTTTAATCTATAGCCTATATGTGGGTTTTGCTTTGTGATTCAATCTAAGAGTTTTCTCTTTTATAGTAAGTTTATTCCATATAAATTTATTCATCTGAGAGATATGTTCGGACTTAGTTCTGTCAAATTATTTTATGGATTTTTTTGTTTTGTTTTAAGTAGGTTCCATGCCCAGTGTGGAGCCCAATGCAGAGCTTGAACTCACAACCCTGAGATCAAGACCTGAGCTGAGATCAAGAGTTGGGACACCTAACCGACTGAGCCAACCAGACGCCACTTCTTCTTTCACTTTTTAAATGTTTGCTACAGGTTTTTGTTTTTTCTTTGGTTTAGTTTTAAGCTTGTTTATTTTCTTTATAATAATTTCAGTGGTTTCCTTTTTTCTCCCCCAGTGGTTTCCTTTTTAAAAGCAATATAATTTGTCATTTAAAAATATGATTTTTATAGGTTTGAAATGTCTGTTAGCCTAAACCTGTGTAATAATTTGGTTTTGTATTAAATTCTTAGGATGTTCTTTCTTTTTCTGAGGAAAATGTAAATAATGTTTCATAGTCTTCCAGCACTTATTGTTACTGGGATGAATGTCTATATAATTTTCTCTTCATTTTTGGAATAAGGTAAATTTTTAGGTTATTTCTTGACATTGACTTATTTGTGTAAATGTTTTCTAAGATGTTGTAAAACTGCTAAATAGTTTTCTAAAGTGTGCAATTTTTTAAAAAGATTTTATTTATTTATTTATTTGACAGAGAGAGACATAGCGAGAGAGGGAACACAAGCAGAGGGAATGGGAGAGGGAGAAGCAGGCTTCCCTGTTGAGCAGGGAGCCTGATGCGGGGCTCGATCCCAGGACCCTGCGATCATGACCTGAGCCAAAGGTAGACGCTTAATGACTGAGCCACCCAGGTGCCCCTAAAGTGTACAATTTTTCAATACCACCAGCAATGTTTGAGTTTCTGTTGTTTCACATCCTTGCCAATACCTGGTATTTCTAGTTCTTTTCATCTTGGCTGGATTAAATGGTATATAGTCATTTGGTCATTTGAGTTTCAGTTTGCATTTTTCTGATGATTACTGATAATGAATTTTTTTCAGCATTTATTTACCAGTTATATATTATTTATACAAAAATAATTATATAAAATATAATTATAAATATATATTACATATATTATGTATATAATTATACACAAATATAATTTGATATATATATATATACATACATATATATATATGTATATATATAACATTTTCTCCCAATCTATGGCTTGCCTTTTCATTTTCTTAATGGGATGTTTTGAAAAGCAGAAGTTATCCTGAGAAAAGAACAAAGTAGGAGGCATCATACTTCCTGATTTCAAGCTATATTATAAAGTTATAGTAATCAAAATTCTATGATACTGGCATTAAAACAGACACACTGGCCAATGGAACAGAATCAAGAAATCTAGAAATAAACCCATGTGTATACAGTCAACAAATATTTGACCACAGAGCCAGGAATATGCAATGGAGAAAAGACCGTCTATTCAATAAATGGTGCTGGAAAAATTGGATATTCCCATGTAAAAAAATTAAACTAAACCCTTATCTTACACCTCTCACAAAATGAAGTCAAAATGGGTTAAAGACTTGAAGATTGGAAACCATATATTCCTAGAAGAGCACACAGGAAAAAACCTCCTTGAGTGGTCTTGGCAATGATTTTTTGGATATGACACATAAAGCATAAGCAACAAAGTACAAAATAAATAAGCAGGTCTACATCACACTAAAAAGCTCTGCACAGAAAACAAAAACAAAGGAACAAAAAAAATTTTGATCAAAGTGAAAAGACAGCCTACAAAATGGGAAAAAATATTTGCAAACTATATATCTGACAAGGGGCTAATATCCAAAATATATAAAGAATTCATACAACTCAATAGCAAAAACCTCCAAATAATCCAATTAAAAATGTGACAAAGAAAATATATGAATGGCCAACAGGTACATGAAAACGTGCTCAACATCACTAAAGGGAAATACAAATCAAAACCACAGTATCACCTCAAAGCATAATCAAAAACATAGAGATAACAAATGCTCATAAGGATGTGGAAAAAAGGGAACATGTGCACTGTTGGTGGGAATGTAAATTGGTACAGCCGCTATGGAAAACAGTAAGAAGTTTCCTCCAAAACTTAAAATTAGAACTACCATATACTCCAGCAATTCCACATCTGGGAATATATTTGATGGAAATGGAAACACTGACAAAAAGATCTGGACCCCTATGTTCATGGTAGCATTATTTATTATAGCTAAGACACAGAAACAACCATTCATGGATGAATGGATAAAGATGTTTATAAAAGAACACACACACATATATATACACACACATACATAATACAAACATACATACACATTCAGTGGAATATTCAGCCATAAAAAAGAACAAAATCCTGCCATTTGGGAAACAGTGATGGACCTTGAGGACATTATACGAAGTGAGTATAAGTGAAATAAGTTAAACAAAAAGGACAAATACCATATGATCTCACTTATATGTGGAATCTAAAGAAACAAAAAACAAACAAAAAACCCCCCTCCAAACTCATAAAAAAAGAGATCAGATTTGTGGTTACCAGAGACAGTAGGTCGGGGAGGGTGGGATTGGATGAAGGTGGTCAAAGGTACAAACTTTCAGTTATAAGATATATAGTACTATGGATGTAATGTACATGATGACTATAGTTAACATTGCTATATGGTATGTATGAAAGTTGTTAAGAGAATAAATCCTAAGAGTTCTCATCACAAGGAAAAAAACATTTTCTTTTTCTTTTTTTTTTTTTTTTGTATCTATATGATATGATGGAAGTGAACTAAACTTATTGTGGTAATCTTTTCACAAATATGTAAGTTGAATTATGCTATACACCTTATATTTATACAGTGTTATATATCAATTACATTTCAATAAAACTAGAAAAAATAAAATAAAAATACTGTTGGAAAACCTAAAATAATAACATTTCTTAAGACCACTCTGAAAGGAACTGAGACTGCAACTGTGTCAAAACAAAACATACTATATACGGGTTTACACCTAGGAAATGGATAATAAAACAATCCTGAGTGAAAAGCACAGAAGAAAAGAAGAAAGGCAGTTATCACTATGGGATCTTTCAGCAACTCTACAGTATCAAGCAAAGAAAAACAATTCAGTAAGGATAAGTTGGATGAGCACTGTAAACCAATAGCTGATAATTGAGAAGAAACTGGAAAGGAGAAAAGGAGTAGGAAAGTCAAAATCAAACAATAAATGATGTTTACAAAAGAATAATAGATTTTAAATTAGTCCTAAGGCATATAGCTACTTTCACATTCTACCTTGGGATGAAGTGTGGCCTTACCTTGCCAAATAGATTTTTTAAGTTCAAAGAGATTTCTTGGCACTGAGCATTACTTCTGGATGTCAACAGTCAGGATGATCTCCTCATAGATGCCTGAAATTTACATATTCAAACAATTACATCTCAGATCCCACATGCCCACGCTCTCAATAACCTTTTGACCAGCTCCCCAGTCACTTTAATTCCTTATTTTATTAAATAATATATTAAAATTTACAAAAGACATTTAAAAAATTAAAGAGTTTTTAATTGTGATAAGTTTAGTATTTTTTGCTTTTATGATGGGAGTTTTGATGTTTTATCTCAAAAATCTTTGTCCACCCCAGTTCTATAATGATTTTCTCCTTGGTTTTCTTTTAGAAGTTTCATAATGTTTTAGTTTTTATGCTCCGATCTCTGATCCATTTCAAGTTAAATATCTGTATTTTTTGAAAATTAAATCAATTTTGCATATCTGGGGTAACTACTACTTGGTAATGATACATTATTTTTATGTATTACTAGATTAGATTTATAATATTTTGATAAGAATTTTTTTTTTTAAGATTTTATTTCTTTATTTGACAGAGAGAGACACAGCGAGAGAGGGAACACAAGCAGGGGGAGTGGGAGAAGGAGAAGCAGGCTTCCCGCCGAGCAGGGATCCCGGTGCGGGGCTCAATCCCAGGACCCTGGGATCATGACCTGAGCCGAAGGCAGTCATTTAACCGACTGAGCCACCCAGGTGCCCCTTGATAAGAATTTTTGCATCTACCTTCATAAGGGATATTGGTCTGTAATTTTATTTCCTTGTAATGTCTCTGTCTGGTGTTAGGGTATTAGGAGAATGTTGATCTCCTAAAATGAGTTGGAAGTATTCCATTCCCACTATTTTCTCAAATCTACATAAGACTAGTGTCACTTTTCTTTCAATATTTTCTTAAATTTACCAGTCCTATCATGTAGGACTGATATTTTTGTTTTTGTTTTGGAGGTGGGGAGTTTTTAAAAAATAAATTTCATGTTTAATGGAAGTTTTTCACATATATTTTTTTCTGTGCCAATTTTGTTAATTTGATCTTTCAGATTTTCAATGATATCAAGTTTAAGTAGTCAATTTTTTTCAGAAAATAGGTCATTATTCTTTTAATGTATATAAGCTCCATAGAGTTTTATCCTTTTTCATTCCTATCTTTGACATTTTTTATTCTTCCTTCATTTTTTCTGATCAGTCTAGCAAGTTTATCAATGTTATTGATCTTTTCAAAGAACTAGCTCTTTGTTCAATTGATTTTTTTCTATTTTTTATTTTAATTCATAATTCTATTTTGTTTCATTCCTTCTACTTATATTGGGTTTCATTTTTTTTTCTTTCAGCTCTTTAAAATAGAAGCTTAGATCATTGATTTTTAAATTTTTTTTTAAGTATTAGCACTTAAAGCTATAAACTCCCTTCTAAGAATCACTTTAGCTGCACTCTACAAGTTTTGATGTGTATTCTCATTATAATTCAAAAATAATTTCATTTCAGTTCAGTTCAGTTCAACATATTTTCTAAATTAACATGTTATTTATTCATTGAATCATGGGTTATTTAAAACCGGGTAGTTTAATTCTCAAGTGTTTAGGTATTTATTTACAGATAAATTTTGTTATTATTTTTAAATTTCATTTCATTGTAGTCAGGGAATAATGCTATATGATACTGAGTATTTTACATTTATTGGAATTTTTTTGTGGCTCAATATATAATCAATCTTGATGAATATTTCCTATGCACTCAAAAGGAACATGTATTTTTTGTTGGATGTAGTTTTCTATATTTCAATTAGGTTAAGCAGGATGATATTGTTGTTCGTATCTTCTATAAACAGTGATTTGCTGTCAACTTCTTTTATCAGTTACTGAACAGTGTTGAAATCTTGAACCATAATTATAGATTGATGTAATCTTCCTTTCAGTTCTCTTAGTTTTGGTTTCATGCATTTTGAAACCCAGTTGTTAGATGAATACACATTCAGGACTTTTATGCCCTTTTGATGAGTTGATCCTTTAATTATTATGAGATGACATTCTTTACTTTCTTTCTTTCAGTCCTTTGAAGATGTTTTTCCATTGCCCTCCAGCTTATATTGTTTCTAATGAAAAGTCAATGTTAATTCTTATTTTATTAATTGCACTACAGGTAAAATGCTTTTTTTGTTTTTGACTCACTTAATTTTTTTCTTTGTCATTAATTTTCAATAATTTAAGTCTGTTGGTATGATTTTCTTGGTGTTTACTCTGCTAGGGACTCACTGGACTTCAAGCTGTCATGCATATATAACTTTCTTCAAATTTGAAAAATATTTGACTGTCATTTCATTAAAAAATTTTCTGCGCCTTCCCCCAACATCATCTATACTTAGTTTAGATTACTTGATATTGTCGCACAGTCACAAGAATCAATGTGTTCATTTACTTTCAGCCCTTTTGCTCTTTGTCCTTTAGTTTGAACAGTTTGTGGTTGTTTGCTATATCTTCAGTTCATTTACCTTTTATTTTAGTGTACAGTTAGCTATTAAGCTCATTTATTATTTTTGGTTTTTGTTTTTATTTGGATACATTTTTTAGATCTAAATGTTTCATTTTAGTTTTTTCATATCTTCCATTCCTCTCATTTTCATGTTTTCCTCTAAATCTTTCAAAATATTTATAATTACTATTTTAAAGAATGTGTCTGCTAATCTCATCATCTATTATATTTATGGGTTTATTTCTATTAATTAATTGCACTTCAATTAGTCACTTTTCCCTGCATGTGTAGTAATTTTGGATCCAACACTGAATATGATTTTTATGTTGCTGACTCTGGATTTTTAATCTTTCTTTAAAGAATGCTGAGTTTCCCCATGGCATGGTTATTTCATCTATGCAAGTTTTTTAAAAAAGCTTTGTTCATGTGATGATAGAATTCTTAATATGGTCATATTCTAGCCCTGTTACTAAGTAAGACCACTTGGGGATCTCTACTGAATGCCTTGATTGCTCAACAATGTTCTCCATTCTGGCTGCTCTAAACTCAAATATTTCCCAAGACTGTTCATGCTCTCCCTTCCTGCTTTCCAGTCTGTAAACTGCCTCCATTTAGAGGAGAATGATTGAATAACTCATTTCATTTGTTTCCCTTCTCTTTAAGATCACCTTCTTGTACTGTTTTCCAAAGTCTGAAAACAGTTCTTTCCTACATTTTGTCCAATTTTTTTAGTTGTTTATGGTGGGAACACTAGTGTAATACTTACCACTTTTTTTTTTTTGTCTTTTTATTATGAAATTATAGAAAAACACACAAAAGAAAATGTGGCTTAGTGAATTACTATAAAGTTAAATACCTGCTATGTTCTCAATGTTTGTGTTCCCCTCCTCTAAAATTCATATGTTGAAATCCTAACCCCCAAAGGTGATGGTATCCATAGGTGGGACTCTGGATTAGTGCTCTTATAAGAGGTTCCAGAGAGCTCCCTGGCCCCTTCTGCTTACTGATGATACAAGAAGTCTGTGACTGGGAGGAAGGCCCTCATACCGGCATGCCAGTTACGATCTTAGACTTCCAGGCTCCAGAACTGTGAAAAATAAATTTATGTTGTTTATAAGCTACCCAGTGTGTAGTATTTTGTTATAGCTGCCTGAATGGTCTAAGATAATACCCTTATAACCACCACCCTGGCCAAGAAAGAGAAATTGGTTAACCATCCTAGAAGCCTCTCTGTGTGCCCTTTCCCACTGACAGCCCCCTCCCACCCATATCCACTATCCCAACTTGTATGATACTCATTTCCTTGTTGTTGTTATGGACATCCCTAGACACTATAGTTTAGTTTTACCCATTTTTAACTTGAATTGTATTTTAATTCTCCTTTTATGTACAGGTGTTCCTGCCATCCCTTCCTTTACTATTTATCTGTTGAAGAAGTGAGATGTTTGTCCTGTCTGGTTTCTAATAATCTGGATTTTTCTGATTACATACTCATGGTATAATTCAAAATGTTCTATTTTTTTTCTATTTCCTACAAACTGTCTTCAGGATCTAGAAGCTTGACAAAACTTTATTTTTTATCCCTTTGGTAAGACTATAATCTCTCATCTGAAGGCATAGGTAATTTGTTTTCACTCAGTTTTGATGTTAGCAGCCATTTGTGCTCAATGTCTAAATTAATTAATTCATTGGTTATTTATAAAATAGTGATATCCTAATGTTTTTATTTATTAGCTGGAAAAAGTTAATAAGACAATCCCTCATTTACTACTTATCAAGTGGTATGGTTCATTTAGGAAAGGTGAAATGAATGCTTGCTTCTTTTATTTATGTTTTAAGATAATTTGTGACTGTATTAGTTTTCTTTGCTTTAACAACCACAAACTTGGTGCCTGAAAACAACATCTATTTATTCTCTTAATAGTTCCAAAGGCCATAAGTCTGAAATGAGTCTTTTGGGGCTAAAATCAAGGTTTCAGCAGGGCCACACTCACTCCAAAGGCTCTAGTGGAGAATCTCTTTCTTTTCCAGAGATTAAAGCTGTATTTCTTGCATTCCTTTACTCATGGCCCTACCTCAGTCTTCTTCCTCTGGACTGTTTCCACCACATGGTCTTCTCTGTCAGTAGTCAAATCTCTCTCTGCCTCCCTTATAATGATACTTGTCATTATATTTAAGAGTCCCCTGGACAGTTGAGGACCTCCCCATCTCAAGATCTTTAACTTAATCACATCTGCAAAGACCCTTTTTCCACATATAGTAAAAATGGTAAGAACTGAATATCTTTAGAGACCTGTCACAGTGACCAATGAAGTCTTTAAAAAATACTGTTTAATGTTATTATGAAATCGCAAAATTAAACATATTAGTTTCATCCCATTGTGATTTTTATACATCTATTGCCAATGAGGGCCTCAATTTGACTTCTGAATCCTTCTGACATGACCCTTGTAATCTTTGTTTCTCTGACATGCAGTATTTTAAGATGTTCTAATACATTTCCTGCTATAAACCTGGGATCAGTAATTTCTTGAAGCAGCCATGGTTTCTTTTAAAAAAAAAATGTTATGTCCAAACAATAATCTGGAAACTAAAGCCACTATTTGCTACTGGTTGGTAATTTTTTTTTTCTAGGATTTTACAAATTCAGAACTACAGGGTTTTTGTATAACCTTTTTAATTTTACATCTGTACTTTGTTCCTTCCACACTGAGAATCCTGGTTCTCGAGGCCACACAGAATAATAGATTTAGAATATATCATAATTACTCATTTGCTTTATCCCATTTATGCCTTGTCACATTTAAGTATTTTAAATGTGTTACTCTATTTTGGCATAGAGCACTTATTTATTTTTTTTTTAAGATTTTATTTATTTGAGAGAGAGAGTGAGAGAGAGAAAGAGCACAAGAGGGGGGAGCGGGAGAGGGAGAAGCAGACTCCCTGCCGAGCAGGTAGCCCGATGCGGGACTCGATCCCGGGACTCCAGGATCATGACCTGAGCCGAAGGCAGTCGCTTAACCAACTGAGCTACCCAGGCGCCCATAGAGCATTTATATTAAAAAAAAAAAAATCTCATGGTAATATCATTTTGATGCCCTTACTGAATATGTGCTCTTTCCCCTAGATTCCCAAAGGAATTTTTTTTTCTGTTTAAGTCCATTTTATTAGAAAAAGTCTTGGTCTTGGTTGTTCTGGGTTGATATTATCAGGTAACAGTGTGCTCTTTTAACGCATATTTTATAGTAATACTTTCAGCAAGTTTTTAATATTTGTTCTATTACCTAGATTTCCCTTTTTTTATGAACTACCATTTCCATATGTCAAATCTTTCTATATCTTCAGTATTTGTCATTTTCTCTCAAATCCCTTTTATCTCTTCATTTTGTTGTTTTTAAGTCTCTTCCTTTAAATATGCTAACCCTCTTCCAGTTTTAGCTACTGTTCTCAAAATGAATTGCCATGATTTCCAGTGAATACTTTATAGTTTACATGGGGCTCTTCTGTCCTCAGGTCCATCAAATACCCCATTACTTCTCCCTGCTTTTCCCTACATAGACACCCAGAAGATACAGGTCTCATGTATACTGATGGCTTCTCTCCACCTGCTTGTATTTTGAAGCTTGTGAGGATACACTGTTATCTTATTTGTTCGTAAATACTGTTTGTTGCTGGCTTTATAATATGATGTTATAATTGTAATGTCTATTTTTATGTGGGAATTCAAAAAATTTCAAATCTATGGTATCATCTCCATGACCATCTTCTCAAAATCTGAGCTATTTAAATGAGATAATTTAATATAAAAAATTAGATACTAAAGAACCAAAAGGCATGACAAGAACCCTTGAATATCACAGAGCTAGAAACTGCAGGAAGCAATGACAATATCTAGAGCTGAGATGCCAAAGAAGGGTGTACCAAGCAGTACACCTGGTTGATGCTGGCATTTCTGAGTTCAGATGAGTGGACTCCTGGGATTGGGGTCCAACCCTAAGAGAAGCTGGTAGACCATTAATGTTGGTTTACCTGAAGTAGTACAATAACATGGTGTTCAGAAAACCACAAACTAGAGTCAACTGCTGCTACTATAAGGAAATGTCACTGCAGAGTAAAGCTTTTTTAGAGTGATGCTAATAGGAACAAGATACAAATGGTAAGAAAAAGAACAGTTTCTTTCATCTTCTATCTTGTGATAACCCTTTATTGCCCCCTATTGATAGAGCTCAACAGGGAGCAAACTGACAAATCAGAAATGCAATTTTCAGAGTTCTAATTCTAGCATTACAAAGCAAAATATAGAACAGTAAATTTGAAGCTGAGCAATAATACCTTAAAAACTGGCTTATAACTGTTATATGCTCTTTGTAAACTGTGCCTTTTGTCATTGCATAGTCTTTATCTTATTTAGAACTTTTAATCTTAATTCATTTTATCTGATATTGTTGTCTTTCCTCCATTTTTTGTATGCAATTACTTATCTCTTACACCATTTTTAAATTTTCACCATTTCTTCACTACTTTGTTTAAACTTTTTCTTAAGGAGTATATTTATAGGTTTTGTTATTTTCAACCCAATCCGAGAAGCTGTTTTATACATTGGGGAAATTAATCATTCATGTTTTATTCCTTTCACCCTACTTGGTTCGCATTTTTAAAAATATTTCCTTATTTTAAGTATTTCCCTTATTTAGTTTTCCTGTTTGATCATTACTATTACTTATCTTTTCCTCTTTTTAATTATGAAATTCTATTGCACTTTTTCATGCAACTGGTGATTATATTTTCATACAAAGTGAAATCCATATGGGAAAGTAAGGGTTACATGCAAATAAGATACCAACTATTTCTGTTTGCTGGGTACTCTGTTCCTTCTCTGGATGAGCCCTTTAGGACACTTTTACTTCTCCTCTCCCCACCCACAAACTCCTAGAATTTGTTGATGTATTTTAATTGCCTTTAGAGTCTATTATCAGGATTCCTATGCAGTATGCCACTTTTGTTTCAAGAAGCACCAGTTAGTATTTATATGACAAATACTCAGTCACTCTGCATCTGTTTAGATATCTCCTTAGGTAACAGATGTGTCAGAGCTCATCATTCTTTCATTTACTCTATCTTCCCATGTCTTGAGGTTTTTTTTTTTTTTTTTTTTGCTGTTTGATTACAGACCTTTCCTGTACTATTTCCTCAGTAAACTTTCTAACTTCTAATATTGTTAAGAGTTGGCTCCTGTCTGATTCTTTTTCTTTCATAATTATTCTTCCTCCATTAGTGAATTTTACTTTTTTTTCTTTATCCTCTGGACTCAGAAATTAAACCAGATTATTTCTAACATGTCCATAAGACAGTATTAAATCAGTATGTGGAAAAAGCTGAAATCTCAACAAAATGATAGGTCCTTGAGATATTAATAATAGTTTCCATGACATCTTTTCATTGTATGATACTGGCATCTCTTTCAGGTAACTGCTGATTTGTGACTGCTGGTATTTCCTTTCTCATTAATGGTCACTGAGGTCCTGTCTTCCTTGTTGACTATAATGTAAATCTTGGAATTGGAATGTGATTGCACTATTGTGTAGAAGCAAACCATGATAATTTTAATGTATTAAGAAATCGGGTATGATTGCTCTGCAATAACTGATGGGAACTCCGCTCCTTTTCTGCCATGTCATTCTTAGTTTTTATTTTAGTTTTGAGCCTATGGCCTTATTTTCCACAACAGTGTTTCTCCTCATCAATCCTGCCTGAGCTCTTTTATTCTGTAGACAAATATCTTTCTCCAATTCAAGACATTTTTTTTCTACAAAATATTTAATTATTGATGTTATCCCATCTTTATTCCTTTTGGAACTTCTGTGTTCACTATTGAGTCTTCTGTATGTCCTTCAGTTCTCTGATCTTTTCTTTTATACTTTCCATCTGTTCCAGTTTTTGTTCTGTGCTTTCAGATAGTCCTCCACTTGATTTTGATACTGCTGATGTATGATTCATGTGTTGTTTTTAAGTATGAAAATTATGATTCAAATCTTTAGGTTGGGATAGCGTCAGACAGAGATACTAGTTAATGCACTCCTAAATTTCCAGGCTAAAACCTCTGGTCTGAAATAAGCATGTAAAATCAGAGAAAAATAAATTGTTGTGTTAATTTGCTAGAGCTGCCATAACAAAATACCACAAACTGGTGGCTTAAACAGCAGAAATTTATTTTCTTAAAGTTCTGGAGGCTGAAAGTCTAAGATTAATGTGCCAGCAGTGTTGATTTCCTCTTGAGGCCTTTTCCTTGGCTTGTAGATGGCTGCACATTTGCTCTCTCTTCACACGGTCGTTTCTCCGTGTGTACACACCTCTGGTGTCTGCTTATACATCCAAATTTCCTCTTTTTATGAGGACACCATTCAGACTGGATTAGGATCCACCCTAATGGTCTCATTTTAGCTTAATCATGTCTCTACAGAACTTATCTCCAAATAGGGTTACATTCTGAAGTGCTAGGGGTAAGGATTTCAACATATGAATGGGGGTGGGGAGAGTCACAATTCAGACCATAACAACTGTCATTGTAAAAAGAAATATCTGTTGAGAGTTTTTTATTTCCCATCAACTAATTCTTATACCAACTAGGTGTCTAACAATTCAATTCAGTTCAATTCTGGCAGCAACTCTTAAGAGTTAGCATGAGGCTCCTCAAGTTTCAGAGCTTAGTCCCTCAAGACTGTGCCCACTTCAGAAGCTAGGGAAATAAAGTGCGAAGGGTACCTACATTTCTGCTCAGCACACTAAGTTATTCATGAATTCCTCTGCCTCTCTAGGTTTAGTAACTCAACTAGAACAACTCACAGAACTCAGGAAAGCATTTTACTCGTGATTACTGGTTTAATATAAAGACATAATTCAGGAACAATCAAATGGAAGAGATGCATAGGGCAAGATATAGGGGTGGCTTATGGTGTGTAGCTTCCACCCCTCCCCGAGTGCACTATCCACCCAGCACCTTAAATGAGTTCAATTGGTAACGCCGAACCTCATCATTTAGGGTTTTTTATGGAGTTATTATTACACAGACATGGCTGATTAAATTATCCCTTCATTGGTGATTAATGCCATCTCCAGTCCCTCTCCCCTTTCTGGAATTTAGGCGTGAGACTGAAAGTTCCCAGCTTTTAATCATGGTTTGGTCTTTCCGGTAACCAGCCCCCATCTTGAAGCTACTAGAGGCCTGCCTTATCACTAAGGGAACTCCAAACGTCTTAGGAGCTTTGTGTCAGGAACCAGGGACAATGATAAAATATTTTATCATACCATATTTGTGCAAAAAGGTGGCACACTGCTTTTGAAACCTTGATGAGTACAGACCATAAAAAAGCATTTAGAAGTTATGTCTGCCTCTAAGAACTTAATTACCTTTGTCTCTTTAAGAATTGTCCATAAGGCAAATGCAAATCACGTATCTACTTATTCCTGGAAAAACTTCAGATATTTTGAATGTAAGTACCTTAGACAGAGAAGCTAAGCATTTTTTTTTTGTAAATTGAAATGTATCTAGGTATCAGGTTTCTGCACTTTTTTGCTTCCTTGAAAAAGTATCTTTTTCTCTTTGGATTTGCATTGCCATGTATATTATTGTTGTCTTTTTTCCTTGAACAATTGTTGTTGGAACTTTTCTTGTGCACCATCCCGTCACTATATGCCTTTTGTATTGCTTAAGAATAACAAACTGATTCCTAATTTTGAATTTTGTATTTTATATAAGCGCAATAATACAGAATGCACTACCTTGTCTGGTTTTTCTTCAATGTTTTGTGAAATTCATCCATATTGTTTTGCATAGTTGTAGATTCTTAATTCTCATTGCTATATCATATTCCACCATGTGAATATACCACAATTTATCTATTCTTTGTTAATGAACATTTGAGTATTCTTCAGTTTTTTGCTATTAGAGTGTTGCAATGAATATTCTAGTGTATGTCTGTTGGTGAATAAATGCATGAGTTTTCCCTTGGGTATACATTTAGAAATAAAACTGCTAGGTCATAGGGTATGCATATGTTCACCTTTAGTAGATACTGCCAAACAGTTTTCCAAAGTACCAACTGACATTCCCACCAGCATTGTATAAGAGGTATGATTGCTCCACATTTTTGCTAAGTCTAGTATTGTCTATCTTTTTCATTTTATTCATTTTGGCTAGGTACATAGTGGTGTCATATTATGACTTTAATTTGTTAGGCTGGTAACTAATAAAGGTGAGGTTTATCTTTTTAAAGTGGTTTCTTAAGTCTTTTGCTTGTCCCCCTACCCCCCACTATCACTGGGTTTATTTCTTATTGATTTCTACAAGTTCTTTACAAAATCTAGATACGTCTTTGTCAAATATATGTATTGGAGATACTTTCTCCTACTCCGAGTTAATCATTCTCTGAATGAATAAAAGTTCTTAATATAGACCGATTTATCATTTTATCTTTATGTCTAGAGTTTTTGGTATTTCCTGTTTACGAACTCTTTACCTATTTGTAGCAAAAGATTAATCTTGTCCAAAGAAAGATATCGCCCTTATCCCTGGCTCCTGGGAGGTAACCCGTAAGCCCCTGGAATGTCTTGCCTCAAAAATGTCTTTGTTCACCTGGGGCCTTAAACCATGCTAAATAGGCTATACTAACAATAGGATCTATGGTGGCCCATGTGGTATCACATTGACTTTTGGAAGAGCTTGGAGACCAAGATTAGCATTGTGGGACAAGAGCCATGACTATGTGACTGAACCCCAATAAAAACCCTGGATACCAAGGCTTGGTTGAGCTTCCCTGGTTGACAACACTCTGGATACATTGCCATACATCACTGTTGGGAGAAACAAGCATTGTTCACATAATGCCACTGGGAGAGAACAACTGGAAGCTCTCTGTGCCTGGTCTCTCCTGCACCCTGCCCTTGCACAGTTTCCTGTTGCTGATTTTAATCTGTATTCTTTCACTATAGTAAACTGTAACCATGAGTATACCAGCTTTGCTGAGTTCCGTTTTTCTAGTCAATTATTGAACCTTGGGGTGGTCTTAGGGATTTCCTGAATCACAGCCTATCAAAGATCATGCAGATGTTCACCTGTTACCTTTGAAAACTTTAGTATTTTATCATTTACATTCAGTTTTTAATTCCTTTAGAACTGATTTTGGTATTTGGCATGTGAAAACACAGGTCAAGATTGTCCTATATCAGCTGACCACCTGTCCTATATCAGTTGACCACCTGTGCATTTGTTTTTATTGTTTGTATTTACTCAGTTCTCCAGCTTTTTCTTCACCAAGAATAACTTGGTTATTCCTGGCTCTTTGTATCTGCATGAGTTTTCAGCTTGTCAATTTAATTTAAAAAACTGTTCGAATTTTGACAGGGGTGAATTATAAATTAACATCTTTACATCTGACATCTTTACAATATTAAATCTACTAGCCCTTGAACATGATATATCACTATCTCCATTTATTTAGATCTTTTTTGTCTCTCAATAATGATTTGTAATTTTCAGTATAGAGTTGTTGTCCATCTTATTTTCTTTAGATTTTTCCTAAAACTTATTTTTTAAATGGTGTGTGTAAAAAAATCCAAAGAATCTACAAACTATCAAAATTAATAAGAAATGTAGCATTGTTGCCAATATAAAGACAATAAACAAAAATACTTTATGTCTATATACAAGCAACAAATATAAAAAAGACAGGCTAATCTTTTATTAGAAAAATATTTCTCTTCAAATATGGCTTTTAAAAAGATCTGTGGAATTTGAAAGTAATTCTTTTATTTTTATTTTTTTTTATTTTTTAAAGATTTTATTTATTTATTTGAGAGAGAATGAGAGAGAGCACATGAGAGGGGGGAGGGTCAGAGGGAGAAGCAGATTCCCTGCCGAGCAGGGAACCCGATGCGGGACTCGATCCAGGGACTCCAGGATCATGACCTGAGCCGAAGGCAGTTGCTTAACCAACTGAGCCACCCAGGCGCCCTGAAAGTAATTCTTAAAATAAAATTTTTAAAATATTTTCCCTGAAATTTCCTTCACAGTTATTTCCAGTTTTAAGAGAAAAACAATGTAAGAAGTGTAAGTCACTGGTAGTCATTTTGGTAGAAACATATATTCCAAAAAGTGAATAAATAGGCATGTTATAATTTAATGATTTTTATAGGAAAGTTTTTACTATTTACTATTGGTCATCTCTTTGGTATTTGAGACTTTAACACTGAACTTTCTTTTCTTTCTTTCCTGATATTGGAGATTACATAACTGTTTTTTTCAATTGTCTTTCATCACATACAGTTCAAAATTAAGTACGTGTGTCTTAAAAACTTGGGAATTAAAACCTAATAAAAAAATAAAACCCACCCTTATATAGAGTTTAAAGCCTGTTTTTAAACAAGTTCTAGAACTTCAATTACTATATTTACTCCTGAGTCTGCAAACTCATAACTGCAATTCGATGCTATTTTACCTTAGAATGATATAACATCTATAAAAATACAAATTATTATGAAATTGCCATTTAATCTACTAAGTTGCTATTTTCAATTTGTCAACAAGTTCTAATAATGGTCTTGTTATCTTTAGATTAGCTCAGCACACAATATTTTTTATTTATCTATAAATATTCAAGTTCTACTTTCTAACTATCAGGCAAATCTTCAAGGAAACTTATAATAAAGACATGTATTAGTTCTGTGATTTCAATTCTTAATTCCTGGCTTCTTAAAAAAAAATAACTAAAGCTTTACTATTTCCTCAGAGGGGAAAAAAAAAGGAAAAGGCCCATATAGCAGTCTACTTTCTACAGTGGTAGATGGTAGCACAAGGATAGAAAGTAGTACATGGTCTGTCAAAGTGACAGACCAGTGAATCAGTAATATTTCGAAGATGGTAAATCTATTGTGAACTTATAGTTCAATGGACCACACTGGATGACAGGACAACTCTACAATTAGTTCCTATGATAGTGCGATTTATAATAAATATATATTTTGTCTTCATCCATGGTTCTTGGCTCACAGGTCCCCAAAACCTTGGAATTTCTGAGCATAAGAACAATGAAAGCATCTTTTGTTATAATATTTCATCTTTTGTCCTCAGTTCCTGAAAGCACTTCAAAGCCATAAAGGTAAAATGACTCTTGCTATTCATAACAAGCCTCTTTCTACCACAACTGGGTTTATGTTAATGGATGACTTTTGAAAAGCACGGAAGGATGGAGGCTGGTTGCCAAGGGAACCAACCAGGAATAGAGGGTTGGAACTTTTAGTCCCATCCCTTGATGAAAAGAGAGAAGAGGGAAGGGAGAGGGGAGAGGGGCTGGAGGCTGAATCAGTCACCAAGGGCCAGTGATTGAATCAATCATACCTATGTAATAAAGCTTCTATAAAACCCCAAAAAGATGTTCAGAGAAATTCCAGGTTGGTGAACACATGGTCAAGGGAGAGTAGCACACTTGGGGAGGGCATGGAAGCTCTAGCCCTTTTCCCATATTTTGCCCAATGCATCTCTTCCATCTGACTGTTCCTGAATTATATCTTTTTATAATAAATCAGTAATCTAGTGAATAAAATGTTTCTCTGAGTTCTGTGAGCCATTCTAACAAATTAATCAAACCTGAAAAGAGAGTATGTAAAAGAAGCAGAGATGATAACCTGGCATCTGGTTCAGATGCTACTGGCATCTGAAGTGGGAACAGAGACAGTCTTGTAGGACTGAACCCTTAACCTGTAACCCAAAGAGGGGGTCATGGGAACTTCTGATTTATAGCTGGTCATTCAGAAGTACAGGTAACCACTTGTAAAATAGAGGGCAGTCTTCGGGGACTAAGCTCTTAACCTGTGGAATCTGATTCTATCTCCAGGTAGATAATGTCAGAACTGAGTTAAATTTTGTCGGATACCCAGCTGGTGTTGGGAGAATTGCATGTTGATGTGGGGAACCACCCTTCCACCCATACATACACACACACATATCCTACATGTTAGAACTGATGGCCAGAATCTTTACTTTCCCAAAATGGGAATTCTTAATTATTTACCCACAGGGTTTATAAGCCCTTTTGTAAGGAAAAAAACAAACAAAAAAACCCCATCTGAACCATATAATTTTCAACACTAAATACATATTATGTTTGATACCCAAGTACAAAACATATGTGGCCTTCTTCAGCTGTGGCTCATCTTTACAAATGGCAGAGCCATAAGGCTGAAGACTATGGCCGTTTACATGTGGTTTCCATAAAGGGATCTTGGTAAAGATACCTTACTTAGAAGTCCGAGCTTTAGCTACTCAAGAGGATACTTTTGCTCTGTAAAGGGCAGCTGAGGTTCTCCAAGCTTTCTGGCATGCTTGCTTAGCCAGAGCAGTGGGCTGCAGCTGTCATCATCCACCAGAGGTGGCAGGAACATCATCTGCACAAGCCATTAGATTCGGAGAGGCAAGAGGCATAGGATGCAAGGCTTAAGAAGAAAATAGGCTGTCAAAGGAGAAAGAAGCAAAATTATCATAGTGCACACAACTTCCTCTCCTGAGAGCTATCAATGCAAATACAATGCTGGTAACTACAGGAATTTCTAACTTGTTTATGCTCCTTCAATATTTGCTTATACTTCAACATTTATCACAGACATGTAATAGAGCTGTTATGTATGTATCTGTCTCATCCACTGGACTCTTGAGAACCCTCAGAATCTTGAACTTGGGTAAAACTGAGTAAGGGGCACTTTCAGTATGTTTGTCAACCCATAAAATAGGTAATAATAATGTTAATTTACACAGGTCACACATTTTGGGTTGACTTTTCAAAAGATCTTAACAACTGGGTACGAAAGTAACCTGTCGTTGAAATGGTGTTAATTTTTCTATTTTTGCATGTATTATTTTCTTTGCTGAAACAAACGAAAAAAACCCGTAAGTATTAAAAATTTACTAAGACAAAAACGTGCCTCTGGGTCAGCCTAGCTGATAACACAGCATGTTAATTTGAATATAAATCATGAATTATAGGTTGCCGTTGCATTTGAGCTAAGTTGCATTGTTCTGCACAAGTCAGAAAACTATATAATTCCGTTATCACAACAAAATCATAATTTGGGTGTTTATGAGTTTTATACATCCAATGAAGCCAAATGTTTGCTATTGAACCTGTCCTAAAAAATATCTGTGTAGAGTTATTGATTTAAAATACAATAAAATGTGTTTAAAATAAATAAAAATAAAACACTGAACAGCTTTCAAATACAAAAGCTGTCCTCAAGGTAATCTAGTATACACAAATCAGATTATTAACATTAATAAAGAGTTACAATTAACATTGTCAAGTGTTTGCATTTTAGGCAATGGAGTTAGAAACAAAGGAAAAGACTCCATCATTTTGTGGGATGTCTTAATTGGACTGAGAGTAATATATAAGATTATTTATATTTTGATGGATAACTATAGGTTTCAATAACTACCTTAAACTTAGAAACACAAACATGGCACTAAAGAAAATGGACAAGGGGAAGTGTATTTCTAGCTGCCTCATTCTTTTCTTCTCAGTAACCCCATCTCAGCAAAGAGTGAATCTTCTAGTAGTTTAGGATAAAAACCACACAGTGATAGCTGATGCTTCTCCTTCTCTCACATCCAAACCTTGAATAAATTATGTTAAGTCTGTCTTCAGAATATATCCAGAGTGTTCCCACCAGCTTCCTCGCTATCAACCATTATTTCTAGCTTGGATTATTACAATATTTAGTCGTCAGTTGTTCCTTCAACTGTTTATTCATCCACCCATCCAATAACTACTAATAAACAACCACTTAAATAATGTTTGAGGTACTTCAGTACACAGAGAATTGCCCTTTTGGCCTTTACAAAGGAAATAAACACCTCTTATCTACCCTGAACCTCACTATGGTGCATTGTTCCAGGACATAACTGCCCAGGGCACCTAAAAGTCAATATTGAGAAAATTAATAACTAGGTAAGGTATCATTTTCAAAGTTGGGATCCTAATGCTTTAATTCTAAATCAAACTAAACTGAAGAACCTAATTGATATGTCATTGAGAATACTCTGAGAGGCCACCGGCATTATGATATGCCATGATTTTTGGCATATAACTGAACAGGAATGAAAGGAATTGAACAACACTGCTATATTAACATTCTTTTTATTCCTCTCAACTCAAAAGAACAAGATGTTTTGGCCTTTATATCTCTGAAAATGAAAAGAAAAAGAACTGATGTTGAGCTCTGTCAGATGCTAGCAATAAATAATATTTATCCATGAAAACTTAAGCTAAATGATAAAAAGCCCAATCTCACCAAGAAATACATTTCAATAAAGTATTACTTTTCATAATTATTCAAAATTATAATATTTATAGGTTGACCAACTGTATACTAATAATAGTTGTAATGATTAAAAAAAAAAAAAACTTACCTGGATTGACTTAACATTTAGAACATTATGACCACAGATATGCAGTCAATACTAATACACACATACCTTTTTTTTCTGCAGCAAAGAATGATAACCTTTTTTTTCTGCAGCAAAGAATGATAAGAAGACTTTTATGCCTAAAACCATACTACGTAAGAGTAGAATCTGTAGGTCTGGGTTTCTCAGTAGCATACCACTATTGACATTTTGGGCTGATTAATTTTTGTTGTTGAGGGTTCCTTGTGCAATGTAGGATGTTCTGCAATATCCCTGGCCTCCTCCCACTAGAAACCCAGTAGCCCCTACTCCTAGCTAGGGCACCAAAAATGTGTCCAGATATGGTCAAATGTCCCCCAAGAGGGAGGCAATAGTCCCTGAAAACCACTACTTTAAAGGATAGAACAGCAATACAATGTAATACTTAGACATTCAAAGTGTTAGTTCACTTTTGAAAAATAGATGATGGATATCAAAATACTATATTTAATTCCGTGGTACAGAATTAAAAGAGTGTTATTGTAAAATAACATTTTATGATGCACTGGAAATTACATTATTTGCCATTATTTAAACTTATGGGGAAGAGCTTTGGATTTGAGTTTGTAATCCATTAGCCAAAAGCATCCTGTAATTTATAGGACAGGTGGGTAATGTACTTTAACATTCACTTTACTCATCTTTCTCCAAACCCTAATATATAGTACTTAGAACACGGTTTCTCTTAAAGCTGTAAGCCTTTTTAAAAATATATTTAAATATGTATTAAATTCTTGAACACTATCTTTCTTGATAAAAGCCTGGAAAACGTAACTGAAAGTATCAGGGCTTTTAAACAAATGCAAAATATTTAGGGACAAAGTAAATATTTTTCAAAATTCAACTTGTATAGACTAGTAACCTTTTCTACATCCTTTCTTCAGATGATGCCTTAGAAATCCAAGGATTTGGAGACAGAATCATTTTAGAACTCCAAAGATCTTTTCCATTCATAGAAGCAATACCTCTTAAATCCTGTTACTAGTCACCTAAATAGTCTCTAACTATGCTCCAATTCTCTCAGCTTAATCAGTTTACCGTCAAGAATGCTAATGGAATCATTCATTCTAGCTATAAATATAAAAATGTATGTAGTGCTGTTATTGTTTTAAAGCATTTCCACATAAATTATCTAGTATTAATCAAACACATCTAGAGGACAGATAAGAAGATATTAGGGATAGGCAATTTGCAGCTTAGTAATGACTTGCCGAGTTTTCAATTCAGCAGTAGCAGCAGAGTTGACATCTCCAGACTAATCACACCAAACGCTTTTCTTAGAAAATCCTCATTTGATATTTTGCTCATAACTTCACATTGTATGGAGTTTTGGGATGCCTGAAGGCAAATTAAATAAAATTACTGCAAAGATGGCAGAAAGTCCTTAGCAGCAGCCAAATTTCTTAATCATTTTATATAAGACTCTGAAGACTAAATCCTCCAATTTGTATTCAGTGTATCACTTAAAAATCACCTCTATGTTGAATATACTTACTAATTGTCGAAAGTTTTTTTTAAAGTTTGAATTCTTATATCAGGAAGGACAAAATATTAACTCAACAGTACTTCTCAAGAGGATGGCTGTGCTTTTTACAATCAAGTAACTGTTGAGAATATAGAGAATTAATGTCTCTCATTAAGCCCCTGTAGAGTTGATCTATTCATGCCAGTCACTAGTGTCTTCTAAAAATCATTGTTCAATCCCTAAAGTTAACTCAGGACTCTGATTTTTAATACCGTATCAGGAACCACCTTCTTCTCAGAACAAGTAGTCCTCATTTTAACTATTCGAGCGCTAAGACTAAAAAGGGTTGTATGTTCTCAGCTACTGCCAGAGTCCGGGTCACCTAAAACTTATACCAAAACAAGGCGCTATCGTTCAGCATTTCCGTGTTATTTTTGCAGTCGTGGCGTGAATCTGAGCCAACGTGCCTATGTGGAGCGCCAGACAGCCCCGGGTCCCCATGGCTACCGCCACAGCAACGCCTCGTAGCCCGCGGGGCAGGCCCCAGTTCCGGGGCCGCCGCGAGGCGGAGTCGGGGGTGGGTGGGCCTGGAAACCCCATCCCGCTCCTCACGGACCGCGCCGGCGAATTCACTTCTCCGAGCAGAAGCAAACGGCTTCAGGGCCGCGCTGTGAAAACAGGCGGGGAGCAAGGCAAACCCGCCCCTTGCTCATCCCCGCTTCTTCGCAGCGGCTAGGACAGAACTCCCAGCTACACCAGGCCGCGTCGGTTCTCTCATGACACTTTCCTTTTAACTTCGTTTTTTCCGTACCCGCTCAGGAAATTTAAGATGCCTCCACAGATAATAACAGACGCCAAAGACGCGGTCCCCAGCCCGTCCGCCAACAACTCACGCCTTTCCCACGTTTTCACCGCAGGCCCGCCCCTGGCCTAGAGGCGCGCGGGCGCCGGGAGACGCGAACTCCCGCCAGGCGTGCCCCGCCTCGCCCCGCCCCCAGGCGCGCGCCCCACCCGGGTGAGGAGCGAGGAGAGCGTTGCCCCGCCCCCCTCCCACCCGGGCGAGAGCAGTCCGGGATGGAGTGGCAATTCCGCAATTCATTTATTTTTTCCCCCCTTACGGGACCGTTTCCATGATAGCAAAAGAGAGGCCCCAGTAAAACTCAACAATCATAAAAGATTAATTGTTAACCAAAAGTCATTTCACTACGAGACCTCGCCAGCTTATGCCTCCCCCAAGAGCTGGAGCTCCGCCCTCGCGGAGCCGGCCCCGAGAGCCACCCCCGCGGGCTCGCGCTTACGCTTTCCGGGCGGCGCGCGACGCGCTCGCTCCGCCCCGCGAGCCCCGCCCCCTGGCCCCCTCTCCCCCCTCTCTGGAGAGCCAGCGTGTACGAATCGGGGCGTGAGGCGTCAGGGACGCGCGGGCACCTCATCCTTCCCACCTTCCTACACTGTTGCTACTTTTCGGTGTGAGACATTCCAGCTTCTCTTCCCCTTCCGTGAGTCCCTCTTTCTCTCTCTCCAGAGACCCCGCTCGCCCCACAGGCGGCCGCCGCAGCTCTCGCGCCGCCAGCGCGCAGTACGCGTGCGCGCGCGGCCGCGCGGCCGTCGGATCCCCGCGCTTCCCCCCCTCCCCCGCCCCTCCCGCTCCTCTATAACTTGGTTGGCGTGCAGGAGGCGCCGCCGGAGTCGGAGGGCGGGGAGCTCGGAGGAGGGAGCTCGAGAGTTGTGGAGACTAGTGACTGGGAGAAGTCGCAGCCTGCTTTGGTCGGCTCCTTCCCGCTCCCCGTCTTTCTCTCTTACACACCTACTCCGCCTCCCGCCCCAGCCCGCGACCTCGCTCCTTCTCTCGCCCGGGGGCCCCTGCCGGTCGCTCTCCGGGTTTCGGCGCGGCGGGGGCGCCCACGGGGTGCCCTCGCCCTCCGGGTGCGTGTGGACGGGAGGCGGGCGGGATGTGGCGCCTGGTGCCCCCGAAGCTGGGCCGCCTGTCCCGCTCGCTGAAGCTGGCGGCGCTGGGCAGCCTGTTGGTGCTGATGGTGCTGCACTCGCCGTCGCTGCTCGCCTCCTGGCAGCGCAACGAGCTGGCCGACCGGCGCTTCCTGCAGCTCAATAAGTGCCCGGCGTGCTTCGGCACGAGCTGGTGCCGCCGCTTCCTCAACGGACAGGTGGTGTTCGAGGCGTGGGGCCGCTTGCGCCTGCTGGACTTCCTCAACGTGAAGAACGTCTACTTCGCGCAGTACGGCGAGCCCCGCGAGGGCGGCCGCCGCCGAGTGGTGCTCAAGCGCCTCGGCTCGCAGCGCGAGCTGGCGCAGCTCGACCAGAGCATCTGCAAACGGGCCACCGGCCGACCTCGCTGCGACCTGCTCCAGGCCATGCCCCGCACCGAGTTCGCGCGCCTTAACGGCGACGTGCGGCTGCTCACGCCCGAGGCGGTGGAGGGCTGGTCGGACCTGGTGCACTGCCCCTCGCAGCGCCTGCTCGATCGCCTGGTGCGCCGCTATGCCGAGACCAAGGACTCGGGCAGCTTCCTGCTGCGCAACCTCAAGGACTCGGAGCGCATGCAACTGCTGCTGACCCTGGCCTTCAACCCCGAGCCGCTGGTGCTACAGGTAGGCGCGGAGCCCGGGAGGGGGGCGTCCTGCCGGGAAGGGCCGCGCGAGGTAACCGGAGTCGGAGAAGTGGCTCCGCCGGCGCTCGTTGCCCCGTTTGGACCCGGCCCAGCTGGGCCAGCCTGCGGGCGTGGGAAGGGGGCGGCACTGGGGGACCCTTGGGCGCTGTGTCGGATTGTGGAGGGCGACCCGGCTGGTGGAGAGTCTGTTCTTGGCACCTAGATACGGGCGCATCTCGGATTTGACTGCGGATCCTTTAACACCAGAGGGAGCGCGTCTTGTACGTTTCCAAAATGTCTCTCCAGTGAGTTTCCTTGGGCTCTTTTCCCTGCCTTTCTGCTTTTATCCACCGGGGTTTGCACTTCGACAGCGCGGTCTGTTCACGAGCCCTTGGACCTTTCTTAGTTCTTAAGTGTTTCTGTACCGCGTTTGCTGTCCCCTTTGGTGCTCTTCGTGCCTGGCCTAACTTCGGCCCCAAAGTCTTTGTTGTATTCTTTAGCTCCCTTACCTGGCGGATCATTGGGGCAGCTAATTTGGGGACAAGCTGGGGAATTGAGACTGTGGTCAGGTTAATCCATTGAGCCGTGCTTTGAGTAGGATTAGGAAGAGGAAAAAGTAAGGAAGGCATCGTTGGACTTGGGGCTGGGAGGATTTGAGGCCAACACGGACATTTTCATCCTGATTCTGTGACCTGCTGTATTCATCTAGTAATCTGGCTGCAGGAAGATGAAATATTAGGCCAGGGTGAGAAAAAGGGGAAGGAGATTCTTATCTCTCTCGTCTAGTTGATTTATTGGCTCTCTCGTGACTTTATTTTGAAAACAAACACACCTTTTAGGGGAGTAGGTTGGCATCTTTTTAGTGGTGACCGCAAAAAAAGAAAACCCAAAAAAACTGTTGACCTTTGGAGTAGTTACTGAGTTTCTGCACATTCCCACCCGACTTTAGCGTGGTGTCCTGGGGTAGTGGTTACAACTGTGCGCTTGTGACCCTTCCTGTAATTGCAGGAAAGTTACCTTGCTCCTTTGCCATACCAGTTTTGCTGTTTATCAAATACAGGGGCGGGGGGGGGGGGGGCTTAAAATTAATAACTAACTTTGGTATACTTCATGCTCTTTCTGTGCTGCTGAGAATGTTACTAGTGGGGGGGGTGTGGTTGTACTGGATTCTTGGTGGGTTTTTTTTTTTTAATCTGAAGTGCATGAATAGGAATGTACGGTATTCATTTACATTGCTTTCTTTTCTCAAGTTCTCCGCTGCCCAACTTAGCTGCCCAATTTAGCTAAGAGCAACCAGCTTCCTTTGATTAATTCAGCCAGATAATTTTAACACGAAATAAATACTTGGCCTCAAAACTTTAGTGTGGGTCTTAGTAAATTTTAAGCTGTCACAGGATGTATCTAACGGGTTACATTTAAAGTACAGATTGTGTATTAAACACTGCTCTCTTTAACAGTGAATGGTGTATAAAATTGGTTAAACTTCTCTCTCAGAAATTATTTTATTAAGTAGTTTCAATAAAGCTAGTCAGCCTCTAAAGCTTAAGTCCGTATTTGTGATATACATTTGACTTGAAACTTTTTTTTCCATTTAAACTATCTTTTATCTTTGAGAAATAAATGTTTATATTAGGAAGGTTGGTCCCTGTAGAAAGCTTTAGCAGTGTATTTGCAGATAATCTGTCAAATTCTCTGGGACCCAAAAATTTAGTAAGGAGCTATCTGAGTAGTAGTACACATTTTCTGTGCTTGTAATAGTGGGTGCCTATTGAAAGGTTTTTATCAGGTAATTCTGAGTATTGGTATATTAGAAACAACAACTAGGACTAATATTTTAAGAAGATTATATATCCAGTTCTTTATAAAGATATCTTGGCATTTGATTTGCACTAAGGAAAATCTGTTTTATTTGGGAAGCTTTTATATTAAATTTTTGAAGTTTGAAGTTGTCTTGACATTTTCAATTTACTTTCTAGTTGAGATAGGCACATGTGCTTGTACCTTCTTTTCTGATTAACTCTTCCCTCAGACTTTCTGTTTTCATCTTTAGTGATAAACAACTTTTTAAAAAAAAAATCAGTTATATTCTTGTAATTTAAACTTAGTGACACCATTGTTCTGAGTGGGTGATAGATGGGTTATAGGATAAGAGTTTGTTTTTAGTATGTGAGGAAATAGATGTTAACATGGTTAATTTTGGCTTTTGTATATTGCATTTGATATTTAGGCAGCTAGTAAGTGCTGTGTGAAATATAAATTCGGGGTCTTTAATACCAGTCAGTCATATTCGTATGTTTAATTTTTTACCTGATGAACAAGCAAGTTGAATAAGATTTATTTTTAAATAAATTTTCACAGAGCTGCTACTTTCTTTATAAAACCACTTCATCTGTGGGAAAAATTAGTTAAGTATGAACAATGCAATTGAGGTTTGATGGTGGAGTAAAACCACTAAAGTGAAAGGAATCTTAAAATTCTGTGATCAGGTACAAAGATTGTTACTAAGTCAAATCATATTGTTTGTTATTTCTGCTAACTAGACAAATGAGTACAAGTTTAGTATTTATGTGGGTTTCTGTAAAACTAATAGCCCAAATGGTAGTATGCGGTATTAATGATAGAAAACCTCACTCAAATTTGGGTATTTTTGCATTTTGGTTCATGTACCTTAAAAAATATTTTTAAAGATCCAAGCATGTATTTTACAGCTTAAAGAGGAACTCAACATTTTTTTTTTTTTCCAGGAGAGGGAGCTACTTCTTGAATTTTTGGACAGTTGGTGACAAATTAGATTTTTCTTATATTGTCCAAAAATTACCTTGGGGGGGTGGAAAAAGTCTTTTGAACTGACTTCATCAAACTATTCTTAACAAAAGTTCCAGTGTGGTAAACATGCTTCCAAAATAAATATTTAAAAATCTCCTTTGATAGGTACTAAAGAAAGAACTGAAAATGTATATAAATTTTGCCCATTAAACTTGCATCTTCTGATTTTAAGAAACAATAACAAATTAAATTTTCTATTACGCCTTGAAAGAAGACATGGAAGGTACTAAGTGTCTGTGTCTACCTTATCTATCTATGTAAGGCTATATAGATTTGTAATTTGTAGACTTAGCCATTATGAAATGGTATGAAAGTACAACTCTCTTCCCATCGTTGAATAGTTTTACTAGCTTACAGCAGCTTATCTAGTTCAAAGGAAAGTTGTTTGGCTGTAGAATTATCTTCTAAAAATTATAAACATCAAGAAACAAGATAATGCTAGAACCTTTATCTTCTACACTCATACTGTTTTTCTTCACAGTTTTACTTCACCAAGAAGTATGTTTTAATTATAAGTATGCCATAATCCTATGAAGAAAACTGAAGAGAGGAACTTTGTTGATTTTTTATTGTGTAATAGTATTCTTGGAATATTGGAAAATCAAGGTGAAGTGTTTTGACAAGATATCAAGGTTATTGGTAAATTTTCTACCAATATTTATAGTTACCTCTTCTTGAATTTATAGAAGTTGTGACTGTTTTAGAGAAAAGTACTGTCTGGATTTCCTGAAGCCCAATCCATCTCTGACTTGATGACCTAGAGATAATGATGATGGTCTTATTTATAGAAACAGAGAAAGCTCTTGTTTGTTTAAGATGGAGAAATTGGGAATTTGTCTGACTACATTTGTAGAACTTTGTCTTAAATTCTCTGAATCACAATTTTAATAGGAGTTCCTTAATTTTTTGCAGTACTTAACTGTCATTTATGCTATAGATTTTTAGCTTTTATTTCAATTTTTGTAAATGACATAGTACATGCAAAATGCATTATATAGTGCCAAATCCCTATTAAGCACTCAGTAAGTGTTAGAAGTTAAATAAGGTAAAAGTAACTTTAACTATCTACTGGTTAATCAGCTGTTTTGAAGCTTGTTTGGAATATGGATCACCTTAAAATAGTTACGATTCAGACTGTGAGCCATACCTTTAGTTGCATTGATGTAGTCCATCCCTATATCACATGATGAATTTTTACAGAAAATGTTGAGTGAATGTTGTTTTGTCCTTAAAGATACTTCCTAAAGGAGAAGATATCTTTAAGGTGCACGGCCCAAGATACGGTTTTTGAAGTAAACAAAAGATTGTGGCCATTTAGCTGTCTTACTTTGGACAAGTTGACAAACTTTTTTATGGGACTTATCTATAAAATGAGACTATTGGATTGGGTCCTTTCCTTTTTAACCCCAATATCCTTTGAGTCTCAAATCCTTGATTTGAGAAATTATTTTTTTCTACTTCTGAGTTTGACTTTAGCTGGTGGGTTTAAACTTCTAAAAGGGGCTTGGGGGTTTTGGTGCTTGGTCCCTGCTAGAAGGTATGGGAAGGAGGCCAGGATAGATAACCCATTTTCAAGCTTGTCTTCCTCCCAAATTTTTACACACACTAAATCAGATTAAAACAAAACGAAAAAAACAAGAGATTGCCTTTAAAGGAAAGAAATATGGAGCTCAGTGTGGCCAAGTATCTTGTGGGGCAATAGCATTTTGAAAGAATGTTCCAGACTTTGTCTCAGGAGTTTCTTTGCAAGCAACAGCTTAGGGAGCCACCTACTTCTCTCCCACTGGATGCTACTGTGATAACTGCATTCCCAGATTTTCAGAGATGGTTCTGAGTAGGTAGTTCTAAGTAAAGCACTTTTTATCTAATTCATAACCTTAAATCTAGAGGTTTTGGTGTTTTTCTTTTTCTTTTTTTTTAAATCAGAGGTTTTATCGACACTTAAATGTGCTTCATGAAAAAAAAAACACAAATAATTCTGTGTACCTCACTCACAGCCAGAGACTTTTATTTTGGAAAGATTATAGAAACAGGCAATCATCCTTAGGATAGCACCACTTCCAGATCAGTGGAGCAAAATAATTTTGCCCCACTGGCCTGTTTTCTGGATTTATTCATGTCTTCTCACCATTATTAATTCTGAGCTCCCTTCTGTACTTTGTCTAATCTACAAACTATTTTCCTTTGTATTTCCACCACATAGATCAGTACATATTCCTCACATGTTGGTAGGGAATAGAAGGCTTACTTTTTGGGGATTTGCTTTCTAGACATGGGTAGTTGGTTTCTCAGGATCATCAGACTGGTTTTTATTTTCTGTTTTTCTGGTGTATGGTTTCTGGCCTACTTCCTGTATTTCAGTCATTGCTGTTAACCTCACAGAATAGCTGACATTTTTTTCTGTCTTCACTTTTCATTCATTATGCATATATTGAACTAATATGACCTTAGAATACAGGCCCTGCATTTTCTCTACACGTACAATGAACTTTAGTAAATAATTTTAAATTACTAGTGTAAGATGTGGATAGTTATTCATCCTGGTCATAGACCCTGAAAGGTTTTAAATTATGTAATCAAACCTTTAATCCAATTTGTATGTCTTTATTAAAATAGATTCTTGATAGGAAGTTATCTGAAATACCTGGAAGCTGTTTGAACTTGTAGCCCTGGATTTAGAATCAGAAGAATTGGACTTTATTTGTTCATTTGGTAAATAGTCTGTTATAAGGCAATTGGATTCAAAGGATCTGTCTAGGCAGCAAGTAGTGTACTGGGCAGGAGGTAGGTATATAAATGAATAATTACAATCAATATAGCATAATAAGCTCTATAAAAAAAAAAAGTACCTGCACTATGTCAAATGACTCATTTAGGGAAAGACATGAGTGTATCTTTATAGGTGTGGATACCAGGGAAGATTTTATAGGCGAATTGAGTTCTGAAGGATAAATAGGATTTTGCCCATGGATGGGGCCTGGGGGGACAGGCAGAGTGGTGGGGGCGGTATTGAGATAGCATTCTATGCTAACTCAAAGTTGTTGAATGGTCACTTAATGTTTTAGAGCCTTAGTTTCTTAATAGGAATTATAATAGTTACCTATAACAAGATTGTTTTAAAGAATAAAGGAGATAGGGTTATTCGGATAATATACACAAAATGTCTTTAATTGTAGTTTTTTTTTTTTTTTTTACAGTATGTTAGTACTTTGCAAATCAACTTATTTCATTTTTAGATAGTTGTAGTTGAAGAGTTCTTTAGTACATTATGTTGACATCTATCTTAGAAATATATACATTTTACTCTTCCTATGACAGACCTTCAAATGTTAACTTATTTACATATATACACACCATAAATACCTATGTAGTTGCTGCTGCAGGCAGTAGGTTTTTTGAATAGTAATTAAAAGGAAGGTTAGGGATTTGTCCCATATGAAGTACTTTGTAGAAAGAATATTGTAGGAAATAGAGTTTAGATAAAGATTCAGTAATACAAAGCAAATAATTCAATATTTCTCTAAGTTATTATAGTTCAGTAATTCTAATTAGTACAGTAACAAGTGATAATTTAAAAAAAGGGTTAGGTCTGGTCTAATTTCTTAGACTGAGACACAATCTTAAAAGGTCATCTGAGGTAGGTATGAAGCTTCAGGGTCGTCTTCGTATTTTGCCTTTCTAGTGCACATTTGGAGTTTTAACTGAAGTGAAAAGATCTGGCAAGAATTGTGTGGCATTGTTCAGTAGTTCCAGGAACTGATCTATATACTCTTAGGATACAGTGAAGATGGCAAGCCAGGACACAGTTTGTGCAGCCTTTGTGTTCTGGGACACTAGGTGTCGGCGGCAAACAAAAAACAAGATAATTTCAGACTTTACATACTATAAAAATAACAAAGCAGACTCCTGTGATGGACTGGGGATGGGCTACTCTTAATTGGATGGTTAGGAAGAGTCGCATTTTAGCTGAGGTGTAAATGATGAAAGATATGGCCAATGGTGCAAAGATCTGAGGGCAGAGTGTTTTTGGACAAGAGATTTGGCAAATCCAGAGGAGTCGGGAGCATGGGAGTAGGGAAGCCTGATAGAATATAAGATCATACAGGTGGACAAGGATCATATCCTATACAGCTTTGTAACCATGCTTAATGAGTTTCAGATTTTTTTTTTTTTTTCTTCAGGACAGTGTCAAACAGTAGAAGTGTTTTTAGTAGGGCTTGATTTGGGAGAATGGACTTTAAGGAGTAAAAGAGAAATCTGAAAAGCTTTTGCACAAGATTGTGGGAGAGAATGGTAGTTTGGATTAAGATGGTTGCGATAAAGGTTATAAAAAGCGGACAGAGCCAATATATTTTGGAAAAATAGTTGACAGGACTTGCTGATGGGCAAAGGTATGATGGAAAGGGAAAAATAAAGAATATCTCCTGAGGTTTTGATCTGAGCAACTACTAAATAATTCCTTATTATGATGTGGAAGCCAGAAAAGGAATGGCTTTGGGGTAGGGGAACCAAGAGTTTTGTTTTGTCTATAGTGAATTTAAGGCAACAAAAGGAATACAGATCTAAAACCAGGCATCAGGTTTAACAAAGAGAGATACTGTGCTACTTAGAGGATAGTTTGGTCTTTTTCGGAAGGGTGATGTTAATTCAGTTTATGTTTTAAAGGAACCAGGGGAGTAAGTTAGTACTTACTATTCTACTTGTCAGACTTTAAAGAAATTAAGTCTTGAGTAAAGAAAGCAAGGTAGCATTCTTGGGTTATTGGGTCCAAAGAAGCTTTTATATCCTTTTTCTTTCTTTGAAATTTTGTCTTACTGGAAGCAAATGTTTGAGGATGGTGTTTGTAGATATGTATTTCAAATGTGGATCACACTTGGCTGATGTGACTGTAGGTAAGAAAGCATCAGTTGAGACAAGTAAATTTATGCATATTTAAAACTTGTGGCCAAGTGATTTTTTTGGGGGGGGGGTCATTTCTTAAACTATTATAAAAGATTATTAATTTCTATTAAACTTATGTAGATTTTTTGTTGATGCATTTTGACATTAGTTTCCAATTTTAGAAACAGCTATTGGACATGATATTCAGTGAAATATCATAACCTTGCTATTTTCAAGGCATTGCTTAATAGTGTTGGAATTTTAGGTGGGTGGAAAATGGCATTCAGAAAATCATTTAATGAACTAAATGGAACATATCCTGTAACTTGGAAATCTTGAGATTATTAAGATTCTACAATATTTACAATGGATTTTGGCCACTATTTAGCAATATAAATTAAGAAGCTAAAGTCTTAAGAGAAATTTTAGCAAAAATTAGGTAACCATTAAATCATCCCAGTAATTTTACTATATTCCCCCTCCAGACAGTTCACAAAACTGTGAACACATTAGTCTGTCACCAGTACAGTTGACTAATCTCTGTGAACAGCTGTTATAACATGCGTTACTACAATAGGATTTTGTTCATATTTGGGCTTTTAAAAATAATTTGAAACTTAAATTGAACTTTTAAGCATTTTCTGTTCTTTTGATAACATTAACTTTGGATAAGTATTCTCAAGTTTAAATTAGTGTGTGCTCAGAAATGCCAGTTCTGTAGAAAACCTATAACCAGATTTTAGATTGTATGTTTTGATTATTAATAGTTTTTTTTTTTTAAGTCAGCTTTTTATTTAGGAATTTCCTCCTTTAAAAAATAAGTGTTGTAATACATCTTTTTAGGTGAGCTACAAAGTTATGTTCCTTTTAATGGAATGTTGTGAAGTAGTAAATGACTATAAAATATTTTATTTCTTGTATTAAAGGAAGTATGATCTTTTTTTTTTTAAGATTTATTTATTTTAAAGAGAGAGAAAGAGCACGTGAGAGGGCAGGAGTGAGCATGGGGTGGGAAGGGAGAGGGGGAGAGAGAGTCCTAAGCAGACTCTGAGCTGAGCGGGAAGCCTAACATGGGGCTCGGGCTCGATCTTAAAACCCTAAGATCACAACCTGAGCCAAAAGCAAGAATTGGACACTTAATCCACTGTGCCACCCAGGCGTCCCAGTCTTTTAAATTTAGTATACAAACCCTATTTTTGGTGATGTAAGGAGGAAAAAAAAAAAGAATAGGTCACAAGTTCTAGAGTTGACCTTACTTTAATCTATCAGTTTTATTTGTACATTGTATGTCTTTTTAAAATGACATGTTGTGACATAATAGAATAAAATGACCTTGTTAATCTGGTAGGTCAGTGGTTATTGATCAAAGGGTATTATGATATTGTAAAAGCTTTTGTTGTTTTTTTTCTTTAAAGAATAACATATATCACAGGATATTTGTTAATTCCAGTATGTACAATGTTTCTGGATGTTAAGGCTTTTTTTTTTTTTTTTTTTTTTTGGTTGTTTTGTTTTTTTTTCAAAGCATGTAGACCATGTTGAGTTTGTGTTTTATTCTGTAAGTCCAAGCATGATCTGGTCCCTACGTCCCTTTACAGACTCTATTACCTCAAGCCATTTCCTCCTCATTCATTTTTGTGAAGCTACTTTGGCCTTTTCTTTAATACTGAGAAGACTGTTTCTAACTCTACTATGGCCTGGAACATTTTTACTGCTCCCTCCCCAGTCTGTCTAATATTACACTCATCTTTTTGATCTCAGCCTAAATCGCACTTCCTTAGAGAGGCTGCCATTTACCACACAATCTCTCTTTCTCAGCATACTCTACTTCATAATTTGTAACAAATTATGTAATTTATAATTTATGTCTATTTAATAATCATTCTCCCAACTCAGGTTAAAAAAACTTCCTGAGAATAGGGACTGTTTTATTTACAACTGTTTACTTAGCATTTCAGGATGGTGTTAGGCTAGATCTAGAATTTTTAATACAAAATTTGTATTCTCTTCATTCCACAGTGACTCTCTCACTCTCTAACTCCAGCTGCTTACAGTAGTCAGTGAAATGTGGGTTAACCTACAAGTTTCTTATCTGCAATTCCAAATTTAAAAACCTGTAGAAAATAGGGTTTGTCAAATTAAAAAAAAATATGAAAACACAAGATTTATGTGCTTTATTCCACTTAGGATGTATAAGCTTGCATTATTTTCACAGCATACTATGTCCCAGATTCTCCGTAATATGAGATTGCAATATATGCAAAACTTGGAAGCTTCTGAAACAGGAAGATATTGGATTGAGGGGTTTTACTAGCCAGACTTTACCTCTTTATCTGTGTGACTTTAGGCAGATCACTTAAACTGTGCTAGTTAGATTGCACTAGATTTACAACTCATGTACTTCCAACTCTAGAATTCTTAGATTTCACATCCCTGTTATAAATCACATAAACTATCATGTTGGTTGGTTTTGATCAGTAAATAGGCGATAGATTACTTCAGCACTTAGGATTTTGTGGTGCTTAACTATTATAAATGAAAAGCAAATTACAATGCTGAGTTTATGTGTATACATGTTATCAAGTTTTAATTTTTTTTTGTATTAGTGCTTGTGGATGCCCTATACATTTTTCATAACATTAAGCCTTCCCAAGGTTTGGTTGCTAATTTATATATTCCACTGTAAATTAGAAACTACTAGAGGAAGTGATGATGCTTTTCTAATTTGGTGGTTCTTGACTATATTTGGAAGATGTTCATTATTTGTAGATGACTTTCAGTAAGTGATACGAAAATAAGCATAACTTGATGAATATCTGGACTTCTTATTTAGTGGATTTAAATAGGAAGTAAAAAATGTTTTGGTAAGCAATTGTTTATAAAGTAGTATAAATCTGCAAAGTACATTTCATACTCTTTCCTTTGGTTCTTGGATTGTCTTGATGAATATATATGGTGGTACAAATATTATTCCAGTTTCACAGAGAAAAAGACTAAAGCTCTTAGAAGTTTTCGCTTTGCCATAGTCACAGCTCACGAGATGCAGAGTGATTTGAAGTCCATTATTTACTAGTTTATTGTCTTTTAAATATACAAATTTTATAAAATGTTACATACCATAAAAAATATATCTAAATTTTCTAATCTTTAATATCGAGTGTATACATTTTATGTCACCTTCATCTCATTTTCTCTTAAAATGGAAGATGACCTTAGTGATTTTGTTTACTTATTTCTGAAACTTTGACTTTAAGGTACTGTCAATGCCTGTAATATTATTATTAGTATTATTTGAGTTTTATGGTATCCAAGAGGTAGCTTGCAGTTTTCTGTTACCAAAAAAAAGAGAAAGAGATAAAGAGACATAGTGATTTATTTTAGGTTTCATATTCAAAATACTTTTTATTTTGTAAATTAACTGAAGGCATTTAATATTTTTTAAAATCTTTTTTTTTTTTTTTAAAGATTTTATTTATTTGACAGAGAGAGACACAGCGAGAGAGGGAACACAAGCAGGGGGAGTGGGAAAGGGAGAAGCAGGCTCCCCGCAGAGCAGGGAGCCCGATGCGGGACTCAATCCCAGGACTCTGGGATCATGACCTGAGCCGAAGGCAGTCGCTTAACCAACTGAGCCACCCAGGCGCCCCAATATTTTTTAAAATCTTATCAGTTAACCCTGACTTAAATTTCCACTTTTAATTTTTACATTGGTAGGAATAGTCATAGAAGTTTTCTTTGGGTGCTCACCAATTTAATTTTTTTTTAAAAAAATACAGTAATTGAAAGGAAATACATACTTTTATAACTGTTTTGTACCTTTGTACAATTTTAAACTAATAATTTAGTTTTAAAATTTGACTGGTTATACTTCGATGTATATTCAACCTGATGTAAAGCCCTTAACAAATAACAAATGGAGTGCCTCTGGTCAAGTTAGAATTTAAACCATTCCACCTTTAAAGACTCCATCCTGGGCGCCTGGGTGGCTCAGTTGGTTGACCAACTGCCTTCGGCTCAGGTCATGATCCTGGAGTCCCTGGATCGAGTCCCGAATCCGGCTCCCTGCTCGGCAGGGAGTCTACTTCTCCCTCTGACCCTCCCCCCTCTCATGTGCTCTCTCTCATTCTCTCTCTCTCAAATAAATAAAATCTTTAAAAAAAATAAAATAAAATAAAGACTCCATCCTTCAAATGAAAAGTATTTGTACATATTTTTTCAATTGTAAATAACTCATTAAAATATACACATTTTATGTCCAGTTACTTTAAACTATGTGCCTGTTGTTCTAGGCAATTTGAAAATCTGATCTTAAGATTTGTTTTAAAATAGGGGCGCCTGGGTAGCTCAGTCGGTTAAGCGGCTGCCTTCGGCTCAGGTCATGATCCCAGGGTCCTGGGATCGAGCCCCACATCGGGCTCCCTGCTCGGCAGGAAGCCTGCTTCTCCCTCTCCCACTCCCCCTGCTTGTGTTCCCTCTCTCGCTGTGTCTCTCTCTGTCAAATAAATAAATAAAATCTTTAAAAAAAAAAAAAGATTTGTCTTAAAATAGAAACTGTGAATCTCAGCAATAAACTTCTTATCCTAGCTACTGTAGGGTTTTTTGTTTTTGTTTTTGTTTTTTTGTTTTTTGTTTGTTTGTTTGTTTTTGCCCTCTTGGAGTTTGGTAATCAGAAAGTAAGAGTTGTGTTTCTCATTGCTTGATATATTTAGCAAATCCACGCTGTAACATCTTAAAATTTTGTCTTTCAAACTCTGCTTGACCATGATAATTTGGTTCTAAGCCAGAATTGTTTTAAATAAAAATTATGTTTTGGCTTCCTATGGGCATTTTCTTTGTGCTATAGTGTGTTCAATAGAATTGTTTTCTCATTAATGAAATCTATTTTGATTATACTATGAAAAATTCCTGTCATCTGAGCTAGTGGTGTGGATTCATTTATTAAAGTTCTTCCAAAAGATTAGGTAGCAAGCTATATGAAAGAATTGTAGTGCTCTTCTTAAAATGAGGCATAACAGGATTTCAGTTAACATTGTCAGAAATCACTGTATGAATATAAAATTGCTCAGTGTGACATTTGTTCATATATTTTATCCTCTTCTATGAGGGACTTGGGTAATGAAGGGTATATTTGACTGTCATTTGCCAGTTGGAAAGGCTCCAAAAAACAAGGAGGCATTTGTACATGTGCAGATGTTGGCAGGGTTCCCTTTTCTCCTGTTGTCAAAGACCGGTTTATTTTCACAAAGATATATTTGTATCTGTCCTACAGTATTACATGTGAATAATATACCAATAATGTATGGAGGAATTTTTTGTTTTACTTTTTGTGGGACAAAACTATATAATCTCATATATTACCAATTTTTAATGCTTTTCCTTTTTTTCATTTAATGTCATAGACTTTATACATGAATACTTCTGGGAAACAGTTAAATCTTTTGTAATTATTTGTGTAAATTTTGAAGGTTAGGTATTTTAAAATTGGGAGAAAAAGTTGAAAATAAGATGGTTAGCAAACATTTTTTTGCAGTTCACATTGGACATGAGCAGTCTCACTTTTCCCAGTACCCAAAAGAAATAAAAAATTCTCAGGTATAAGATGAAAAATGTGCTTCCGTCCTCCTTCTTGCTAAAGAATCAGATGTTGCCTTTGAATTAAAATTGAATCAATTCATTTACTATATTTAAAGATTCATACTATTATATCTAAATTTTTAATTTACATAATTAGTGTTTTATCACAAAACTGTAGATATTAAAATTTAAAAGAAAGTTACACGTAAAAAGAAACAATTACAGTTTCTGTGCATTAATAGTTATAGTTGAAAGGAAGCACAAATGAAAATAGGTGATTATGGATCAAGTTTAGTTCTAAGAACATTTTGTTTTAAAGTTGATAAACATATTAATATTAAGGATATTACTGATTTTTTTCAATTTTATGGAAGTTCAGGGTAAACTTAATATTTCTTATTTTCATAAGCAGTCCAAGAAAAAGAGCCTCATCTCTAGCTCTTTAAATGTGTGTAGATTGGGGTGCCTGGGTGGCTCAGTGGGTTAGGCATTTGCCTTTGGCGCAGGTCATGATCCCAGGGTTCTGGGATCGAGCCCTGCATTGGGCTCTCCACTCAGTGGCAAGTCTGCTTTTCCCTCTCCCTCTGTGATCTCTCTTTCGCCCTCTCTCAAATAAAATCTTTAAAAAAATGTATGTAGATTGTTCAATTTTAGCAATAGAAGTAATCTGTATTTATATTCTGCAGTGTTTTGCTCTGTTTCCCCTACAGTGTTTATGTGAATATCATTTTATAATTTCCCCCCCATTTTAAGGAAAAGTGCTAGGCTTCCTCTATACTTCCTCTAGTCATGTTATCTTCCAAGAAGTTGTTTAAAACATTACTTCCCATCCTTTTGCACCACAATGCTCATTTTCGCACTGGAAAGTATCTTAGATAAAGCCTGACATTTAAGTTTAAAGTGACTTGTTTATCAACGCAAAAGACTTTTATTTTAGGATGTTAATTTTCCCAGTGGTTATAAAATCCATTAGGAAACCTTGCTAAGATTAGGAGAATAAATAATTTTAAGGTTGAGCTAAAGGTGAACAGAAATACAGTGGCAGTAGAAAGGAAACAAGACTGACTTGGGACCAGAGGTACTTGGAGTGCAGGTTGCATCAATAGGATATCAGATTGCTCTTTACTAACCTTTGGGTGTAGGTTAAGAAACACTTCTATAAATCCCTCTCTAAATTGTACCCCCACCTGCTTGTGGACTAGGTAGCGTCTCTATTAAATGCTCTCTTAGGACCCACACCACTTCCTAGTAACTAACATTTATACACAAAATTATTTGCTTAGTATCTGTCTCCTCTTCTAAAATTTTTATTTTAGAGACTGTTTAGTTCACTCTTAATTGCCAGCAAGTACAGTGCATGGTGCCTGGTAAATACTTGCTGGCTAATAGGCCTGCAGTGCTGTTCATTCAAAAGAAAAGATGGTTGACTGTACTTACACCAAGTCAAAAAGATACAGGAAAATGTAAATACTTCCAGATTTGGTAATAAGGAAGGTGCCTTATGTTTGTTGATCAGTTTGGTTCTGAAATTTATGAGCAAGACTTACTCTGTTTTAGCTTTATAATGTAAAGTTACATATTTAAATTTTTTTTCAGGTCCATAGTAATGGTATGAATTAGGAAGGAAATCACATTTATCTCTCTCCAACTCCTGAATATAACAAGAAATCCAAGTAATGCATGCCTAGTAATAATCTCTGCTGAGAGGATCTGCGGGTAGACCTAGAATATTTTAATCAGAATCTCTTATGATATTAAGATAATTCTTTTGTAGAGTTTTCCGTCTGATGAAGGTTGGCCATTTGCAAAATATCTTGGAGCTTGTGGAAGAATGGTGGCTGTAAGTTATGTTGGAGAAGAACTGTGGAGTTACTTTAATGCACCATGGGAGAAACGAGTTGACCTCGCTTGGCAATTAATGGAAATAGCAGAGCAGCTTACAAACAATGACTTTGAATTTGCACTCTACCTCCTGGACGTCAGTTTTGACAATTTTGCAGTTGGTCCTAGAGATGGGAAGGTAATCATTGTGGATGCTGAAAATGTTTTGGTTGCTGACAAAAGGTTAATTAGACAAAGTAAGTATATAACTTACATTTGCTTCTTAGACACATTTTTTTAATGTCAAAGTTTGCATTTATATGAAACAAACCTTTAATTTCCTTCTTAGATGGAAGCCTTGCCTCTTTGTTTTATTTGACCAGTATCAGTAAACGCAAGCCAGTTTATTATACTTGTACTCTTAATCACAGTTCTCCATATTTAGTAAAATATCCTTTGGATTCAAATGGACACAGATATACTGTGTGTGTGGTGTGTGTGTGTGTGTGTGTACACATGTCTTTTTCTTACAGTCTGCTACATTCTGTGGTTTAGGAATGTAATGTAGAATTAAGTTTTTATGTAGTTACAGCCTATCAGAGAAGCTGTTCTGCTCTCATGGAGGTCTTATTTTTCTGTGGGATCACTTATAGTGATGTTCTGTGTTCCGTTGTTCTTTGGGGTCCCTATGGTGATTTTCATTTTCTTTTAACCATTTAGATCATTTCTAGTCCTGCAGATCCCTAACTTTGATTTGACATTATTACATTTTATCCAAAATTTTGCTCTCCATTTATTTGTGTTCAAAACACTGTCTGAAGTGTTTTGAAAATTAAATGCCACAGGAATTTTAAAATGTCAGGGACAAAGCCTGTAACTCTATAACTAATCTACTTAATAAAAGAAACTGAGAAGTGGTTGTTCTATGGTGACGGTCTCATATTTTTAATCCCCTCTTCTCCTGTCATATGAAGATCTTTTGATGAACTCAGACCAAAAATGTGTGGCACCTGAGGAATGCAGTGAAAGTAACAGTAATTTATTAGGTTGACACTTAGGTTTTGCATGATCTTATCTGATCCTTGATTTTTCCCAGTACTTGTTCTGATTCCATACTCACCAAACTACTTTTTTATTTCTTGACTTGCCACGTAGATCCTCCCACAGGGAATAGACACCCTGCTCGAGTGCACTCCACTTACTTCTTCCTACGTTTGTGAATGTTGCAGCAGCTTACACCATCCTTTTCTTTTTTAAAGTGTACAGTTCAGTGGTTTTTAGTATACTCACAAAGTTGTGCAACTTGCCTAAACTTTTAAAATTTCTTGTAATTTTTTTATGCAGACATTCTTGGAATTCATGTCACAGTTTTATACCAACTAATTCCTAACCTTGGATGAATAACCACCACACAAGTATATTCATACAGTGAGCATTGCCCCAGTGATACTTTAGCTGTGACCAGTTCTTTTCAAATGTCCCATGGTAGGGTTGTTTAAATATCTACTTTGCAAAACACCATATTTATTTATTCACACTCTTTTCTGAACTCTTCCTAGTAAATGATCTTTATTTTCTCCTTCACAGGGAAACTGAGGTTTTGCTGTGGCAACTCCCTTAGTGTCCTTCCCTTTATTATCTAAATTAGTAAAAACAATACACATTCATCTTTCTATTTCAGACAGAGTAGATCCTTCTCTGAGAACTTGTTGCATTAGTTATCTTCAACTTACCCACTCCCTCCTTAGAATCCAGTTTCTCTTCCCTCCCCATAAACAAGCATGTCTAAGACTTTTTCTGCTTTCCCATGCTTTTCAGCTGTTGTTAGAAGTATTGCTTACTCTGCTTTTTTCTACTCCCTCAGCCTCCATTCATTCCTCCACCCATTAGAACCTGACTGAGATTTCTGCATTACCATTAGCAACCACCTAATTGCAAAATTTATGAAGTGACTGATCAGTAACAACTTCCTGAAATTCTTCTATCCTTTGGTTTCCTCTATTCACGTAGTTTCTTTCTTAAAACATAAATTTGATCTTATCACTTCCTTGCTTAAAGTTTTTAATGAGTTCCCATTGTTCTTTAAGTAAAATTCAAACTCTTGTTTACATAATATCAATACCACAAAAACAAGCAATCTTATTAAAAATGAGCAGAGAACCTGAAGAAACATTTATCCAAAGAAGACATACAGATGGCCAACAGGCACATGAAAAGATGTTCAACATCACTAATCATCAGGGAAATGCAGATCAAAACCAGAGGTAATACTTCACACTAGTCAGAATGGCTAGTATCAAAAAGACAAGTAACAAGTGTTGCCAAGGATGTGGAGAAAAGGGTACCATCATGCACTGTTGGTGGGAATGTGAATTGGTGCAGCCACTGTGGAAAATAGTATGGAGGTTGCTCAAAAAATTAAAACTACCATATGATCTAGTAATTCCACTATTGGGTATAAAAACAAAACCATTAATTTGAAAAGATATATGCACTCCTATGTTTGCTGTAGCATTGTTTACAATAGCCAAGATATGGAGGCAACACAAAGTGAATGGATAAAAGAGGAAGTGGTGTGTATATGTACGTGTATATATTTAATATACATATATACAATGGAAGTTTAGCCATAAAAAAGGATGAGATCTTGCCATTTGCAACAACATGGATGGACCTAGAAGGCATTATGCTAAATAAACAACATGGATGGACCTAGAAGGCATTATGCTAGAGTTACAGGCTTTGTCCCTGACATTTTAAAATTCCTAAATGAAAAAGTCAGGAAGAAAAAGACAAATACCATGATTTCACTTATGTGGAATATAAAAAAAACAAAGGAAGAAGCAAACAAAAGCTAGACTCTAAAATACAGAGAACAAATTGATGGGTTGCCAGAGGGGAGATGGGCAAAATAGATAAAGGGGATTAAGAGATTTAAATTTACAGTTATTAAATAATTTGGAAAGATGAAAAGTATAGCATGGGGAGTATAGTCAATAATGTAATAATGTATGGTGACAGTTGGTGACCACATATCATGGTGAGCATTGAATAATGTATAGAATTGTCAAATCAATATGTTGTGTATCTGAAACTATCATAGTGTATGTTAATTCTACTTCAATTTAAAAAAAAGCTTTGGTGAACCAATTTTTTAAAATTTTGTAACATATTTTTTTGTTTGTTTGTTTGTTTTAAGATTTTATTTATTTATTTGACAGAGAGAGACACAGCGAGAGAGGGAACACAAGCAGGGGGAGTGGGAGAGGGAGAAAAGCAGGCTTCCCGTTGAGCAGGGAGCCCAATGCAGGGCTCGATCCCAGGACCCTGGGATCATGACCTGAGCCGAAGGCAGACGTTTAACAACTGAGCCACCCAGGCGCCCCAGTTTTTGTAACATATTTGAATGTGAATGTTTCAAGCAAGAGTAGACTGAGTAATGTTCTCTGTGTACAAAAGAAACATTAAAGAGAAAGAAAGGGAAAAAACCTTAATCAGGGCCCAGTCTGCTTCAATTTTAATATCCCTCTGTCTACTACCCTTGATGCTTCAACTACAGTGGCCTTTTGTTTCTTGAATGAACCTTTTTGCTTCTGGGCTTGTCCATATGCTTTTTCTTCTGCCTAAAATGCCTCATCTGTCTTCCATACACAGCTAGCTACTTGTCCTTTGAACGTTAGCTTAAATGTTATACTTGACCACTATATCTAATGCTAGGGAAGGTTGTTTCTTTCATAAACCTTTCTACTGTTAAAAATGTTTGTTTCCTTTGTAGCATTTTCCACTATTTATGATAATGTTTATTTATTTAATGTCTATTTCGCGTACTTGATAGTAAGCCAGTGAGGGCAGGAACCATCTATTACTTATTTTGTTTACCAGTATATACCCTTGCCTGTCCTAGAGTAGGCATTCAAATAATTATTTGCTGAATGAATGAGCTTTTTTAACTAACCACTCCTGCCAACCCCTTAAGTTCCAAGGTTCCATCCTGTCTTTGTTTCTTGCCTTTGCTTTCAACATGCTTTCCAATATAATTCAGCTCTTCTCTTGGTTCCATCAAGCACTTGTATATTGATGTGTTCTAAATATGTGTACCGTACCTCTGACGTCAAAGTCCTAAGTTTCAAGTGTGTTTCTAGTTGCATGTGATATGCCCACCTGAATATCTTGTAGTTACTTTATATTTACTCTATATTTATGTATGAAATGTTAACAGTATTATGTAAATAATATCTACCTTGTCATCCAATTAGAACCTTAAACTTTACTCAAAACTAAACTCCTATGTTTCTACATTTTGGCTTTTTTTTCTGGACCATTATTTACTGTCGTCATCTCAGTCCCTCCAGTCTTCAGTCCCGTTATCTTTCTATAAAACAAGTCATGTTTATGACCACACAAGGTTCAACCTACTTCTCTAGTGTCATTTGTACCTTCTCCCCAGGTAGCTGTCTCACACTTTAGCCTCCATGAACTTACTGGCTCCTGAATCAGCTGGAACAAGCCCTTGAGTCCATGCCTTTGCACATACTTATACTGGGCCTAGCGTACTGTTTTCCCACATTTCTTTTCACTTCACACTTGCTTATTACTTAAGACCTAAATCAGAAATTGTATGCAGCTTTCTACAGCCCCAGGAAGAAGTACTGCTTCCTCTGTACTCTTGTAGCATTGAGTCTTCTGTATGGCACTTTCTCTGTATGTTGGAAAGTTTCAATCTAGACTGAACCCTTGAGTAGTTAGAGACCTTGTCTGATCTCTCGGCCTGGCATTGGTGAACTCCCACTTTATATATAAATTAATAAATTTCAATGTTTAAAATTATAATACAGTTTTAGGAACCAGTACTACTGTGTTAATTAGCAAATTGTTATATTTTGGGAAGGAATGAGAACTCTTTTAAAATGTATTTTTCTCTTTCTGCTTTCCCCCTTTTTACAGATAAACCTGAAAATTGGGATGTATGGTATGAAAGCAAATTTGATGACTGTGATAAGGAGGCTTGCTTATCATTTTCAAAAGAAATTCTTTGTGCTCGTGCGACTGTGGACCACAATTACTATGCTGTTTGTCAGAACCTCTTATCCAGACATGCCACCTGGCGTGGCACTTCTGGAGGACTTCTTCATGACCCACCAAGTGAAATTGCCAAAGACGGCCGACTAGAGGCCTTGCTGGATGAGTGTGCCAACCCAAAGAAGCGCTATGGCAGATTCCAGGCTGCAAAAGAACTGCGTGAATACCTAGCACAATTAAGTAACAATGTGAGGTAGTCTATGGTGAATTTTTCTTTTCTCCATTTAAATAGCACTGGCTAAAACTAAACCACCAAAAACTATGTGGAAAAATGAAATTTGGAAGTAATACATTCAGAAGATAACTTGCACTGATAAATCTATGTTAACATCAAAATAAGACATTACTTCAAAAATCTTGTGATGCTTCTGCAAATAAGTTTGTTCTTACACTTTGGAGACTTGAGCTATCATCATTGACTGCTTTGCTCCCCCGAATGCCTGAGTGAATTAATGAATATTGTGAAGCTATTGGAAATGAGTCTGATAGTTACATTGGCTTGTGTATCAAAGGGTACTTGGTATTTGACTTAGTTTCCATTACTATCATGATTTTGTGAATCTCTTGCATTTACTTTGAATGTCAAGTTAGATTGGCCTGTTTTATAGGCCATTTTTTCCTTCTGATGTATAGGTGTTTTTTTCCACTCATTTTTATGTTTTTTTTTTTAATTAAATTTTACACATTCAGGTTATTCTAGGTGTTTATTTAAATTTGGACTAGTTTTTGTTCAATGCTATGCGGTACACATTTACTGTTAGGGCAAGGTTCCCATGTTTACTGTATTTTCAGAGAGCTGAATATTTTATCATGTAAATACTTTTCTCCCCACTTTCTGTGGTTTCACCATTGCATGAAATCATTCAAAGTTATTTAACAGTTACATCCCTCTATGCCTATAATTATAAGTGTACACTAAACACAAAATTTGGCATATGTTGCAGAATGTCATCTTGTCCTTTTAAAGGCTTTAAGAAGAGTATACAAGGATTCTACACCTTTATGTTAATGTTGATTGAGAAAAAAAAAAACAACACAGTATTTTTTAAATGCTAACTAGTCCAAGATAGTAATGCATATGCCAAAGAAATGTTAGATCTAGTGTCATGGTTAGATTTTAAAATTGGTCACCTACGTATTCTTATTACCACACTTCCGGTACTCTAACTCTGTCATTATTACGTTCAGATCTTCCTGGTTATTTTATATTGCAAAGGTAAGCTGCTTCCAGGCATATGTGACTTAAAGATATCCTACCTTATATTCTTTGGTAGTTTTGGAGAAATTACCATGGTGTAGTCATCATTTGAGTTTAATTGGGTCTCATAACTTTTTATTTATTGATGGACTAGTAATTTTTATTGAAAAGCATAGTTTAGCCAGTCTGCCCAACTTGGTCTTCATTACCCCATTGTCAAGCATCAAAACATCAAATTTAAGTATGTGGATAAAAATTAACAAATGTGTGAAATTTGTGGGCTATTTTTAAAAGTTACAATATATAAATTGACTATCGCTAACATAGGTGATACTTCTTTTTTTTAATTACCGCTTTAGCATACGGCAAAGTTTGGTGTAGTGCGCAGTATTTAGTTCTAGACTGACCTTATTCTAAATCAGAAAGTGATTAAAATATGCACAACCAAAGCCAGGTTTTTCTTTTCTTTTTCTTTCATTCAGCAACTATTTATTGAGCATCAACTCTGTGCCAGGCACATTACTAGCTGCTATACACTGTCTAAACGTGACATATGGTTAAGTAACTTTACAATGATTATCAAATACTTTAATGTAGGTATTAAGTTGAGATAGCATTGAGTTAGGATGGTACATTCATGTTATTTTACTGTTGTGATAGAAATTCTACTTGTACCATCTATAACTGGGTTGCTACAAAAAAGCATGATGAAATCAATAATGTTAACCCCAGTATAAAAACTGGGAGGAGAATGGTAAGGTCTCTCCATTATAAAATAGATTGCATTATGTTAATTTTTATACATCCATGTATTACAGATATCAACTAGCCCTCAAAGAAACATTTAAGTGCTAGAAATTTTATTAAGCTGACTTTTTACAACTTCAGAAAACTTTTGAGGGTAGTAGGTAAAATTATTTGTCAAACATTCACCACTTAGAACTTCAAATTAAATACACATTTTCAAAACAGCACCTTTTATATTTGATAAGTGTTCATTACAAACTTTAGAATGCCAGTCACAGAGGGTTGTCTTTATGTGGCTTAGCAAACATCTATCTTACTTTGGAAAAGTGATTGTTACTGCAGACCAGGAAGTGAGAAAACACTGCCAGCAGTGATTGCTACTGGAGGTAGTTGTTACAACTACCATTTCCCCCGTGAGATTATGTGGAATTTCTTTTATCTTTGGAAAAAGTTGAGAAGATAGTAAAAGAATTAGGAATTTTAAATTACAGGGAAAAATATGTATGTGAAAAGCAATAAATATTTTGTTCACTTTGCTATCAAGATATTCACTATCAGATATTTATTATACAGCAGCAATTTATATTTTTAATCATTGCCCATTAATAGACACAGTAAAATATTTTTGAATCAGACATTTGGGGTTTGTATGTGCATTAAAATTGTCTTTTGTACTGTAAGTTACTGTTTAATTTGAATATTTTATCAGAACTGTCTCCCTGTGCCTTTATAATATAAAGTTGTTTCTACAACTTTTAATGATCTTAATAAAGAATACTTTAAGAATCACACTTTTCAGACTGTCTCTTAACTTCAAATATCTAAAATTTTTTGAATGGAAAGTGAGGTTGTGTAGATAAGTTATTTTTTTTTCCTCTGGCATGTATTTTGATACCATTTTCAGAAACTATCTGGTTGGTTGTGTGCTAGATTTAAAGTTTGTGTGTTTTCTTTTGTTTTTTTGGGGGGGTTTTTTTTTGGTAGGAAAGTTTTTTCTATAGTAGATAACTTGTACTGCTGATATGGGAGTTTTAAAAAAATTACGGAATTTTTCAAATGTATACAAGAGCATAGTATGATGAACAATAGTTAACTATGGTTATACTAACTTCAGAACTTAGCAACATGTGCCCTTATTTCATTTATGTCCCAATCTACTTGACCCCAGGTTATTTTGAGCAAATCTGAGAGATGTTATTTGATTCAGAGATACATATTTCTCTTCCAACAAAATCACAGTACCATTTCACATCTAAAAATTAACAGTAATACCTCAGTATCACCAAAGCAGGAAAGCTTTCAAATACCATTGTCTTTTCTCAAAAGCTCAATATCCAGCTGCAGGGGTTCTAAACTGCTGGCTATATACATGGAGTTAATTTGATGATCAATAAGGATAATAACTAACATGGACCAAAACATTGTAAATATGTAAATTATGCATTCAAAATGTTAATAGCAAACAGACAAACCGATTAGTCACCTTTGGAAGGATATTAGGGAATTACTCTGGAAACTGGTAACTTGGAGACAAAGAAGCATTCATCCTGCCTTTTTACCCCAGGGTAATCAAATAATTGCGTGGAAAAATTTATAAAATACGTAGAATTATTCCAGTTAATAAATGCAGAAGGAGTGTTAGAATATCACCTTTTCATAAATCCTAATGAAATGAGAGCTAGGCAGTGGTCATCAATCGCTACTGAAGCCATTAATTAAAAAGCTGATGAGGAACTTTGTATGGATAGATCAAGATGATGAGACTTGAACTCATTGGTCAATGTGCCTTATACTATGACTTGAAGAAAAGTATCCAGCACCACAAAAAAAGGAAAAAAAATTTTTGATCAAGCCCCTAGATCTATTAATGGGAAATACATGACACAAGGAAACGTGTGGGCATGCAGTCAACAAAATCAGGAACATGGGCAATTCTACAGGATAAATGACTTATTTTAACAAATTGCGAAGAAAAGAAGGGGGACCTTTCACATTAAAAGAATCTTAACACAAAGAGTAAATGCAAATGTCACCTTTGTATCCTGATTTGAACAAACCAATTTTAAAACTGGAAACAGATTTGAACAACTAAATAAGGGTAACCTCGGGTTACCCTTGGGTAACCTCATTCACTAATTTTGCACTTGCTTTAATATGTGGAAAAACCATAAGAGTACTTAATTCTATACTGGGTATAGTTCATTCTATACAAATTTAGCCTCATGTCTAAATTTTCAGTAAGAATATTTTAGTTCTTTTTCTTTTGAAAAGTTATTTGCCCTCTGTCACAAAAAATAGGTAGTGGCCGACCTGGGCCTCAACAGTGGTTTTCTGATTGACTTTAACATTCTTTTTACTATACCATTTTGCAACTCTTGAGAACCAGAAGCATATAGTTGAAGGAAAGAATATATAACTGTAAAAAACATTCATATAAATTTTCTCAATTGTTATAAATTAGAGGACGGGAAGATTTAAGAGGTAGAGAAAACCTGAGTGAGATACAGACAAGGTAAAAAAGGAGAGGAAGTTAGGGTTAAGAGAGACCTGAGGAAAAAGGGGTTTGAAAACGAGAAAGAAAATCTCATAAAAGGGTAAGAAGATCTTTTTCCCTTTGACCTTAACGCTTTATTTAGGCTTCTCTTAGATCTGTATAGAGTTAGATTACTATTCCCATCATGAGTTTACTAATATCTTGTTTCTAGGGGTCTACCAGTCTTTTAAATTTTGTTTACTTTCACCTTTTTTTTATCCCACAGATATTGTTGAAACTGTAAGCCATGTCCTATATCCTAAGTTCTAAGAATATGGACTCGTAAGAAAGTCCGCCTTGTAAAGTGACATTAAAAACTAAGCTCAACGGTTAGTCAGGCATGGTGTTTTGTTAATTTTAGCTTTCCTTTTCTATGTACATCTCACATGGTTAGGTAATTAAATCGTCTCTTGTATAGGCTATTTAGCTGAAGACAGGACTAACGAAAGCAACGGCCTTTCAGTATTTCATTTTAATTCTGAAACAGTCAATGGCCCTCCAGTGTCATTAAGTGGTCTCCCTAATTTCTTTTCTTTTTGTATTTAAAGACATTGTTATTGATTTTAGTTTCCTGTACTATTTCTTTATCCACTTCTTTAGCTACCTAAATTATTTCATTATACTTGCGTTATCCTAAGGACTTTTATGGAGGTTATCTTTCCATTTTTTGAATAATCAGTAATATTTGGTTGGTGGGGCGGGAGTGGTGAGGAAAACACACCCAGCCCAAATTATATATTTTCTGAGATTTGCTTTAAAAGGTGTGTTTTTAGCTGCCATCAGCAACTCTAAAAATCAACCTTTTAGAGTTTATTTTAAATCAATGCCTGTATTTTTTTTTTTTTTAAAGATTTTATTTATTTGACAGAGAGAGACACAGCAAGAGAGGGAACACAAGCAGGGGGCATGGGAGAGGGAGAAGCAAGCTTCCCGCGGAGCAGGGAGCCCGATGCGGGGCTCGATCCCAGGACCCTGGAATCACAACCTGAGCCGAAGGCAGACGCTTAACAGCTGAGCCACCCAGGTGCCCCAATGCCTGTATTTTTATAGTAATACCATGGGTTGAGTTTCTTTGATTTTATCACTATTACTGGGACACTAATATATATATATATAATTTTTTGTGGTCCTTTTATGTAATGATATTCAGACAATTTATTTTCAAATGTTTGGGAAAGGATAACGTAAGAATTGGATTATAAGCAGATTTTGGTCTTAATGGAACTAGTTAATGAGAATTGGTGCACTCTTAGATGAGATGAAGTTTTGAAGATCTATTACTCTTTTTAAAGGCACTTGCAGGGCACCTGGGTGACTCAGATGGTTGAGTGGCCAACTCTTGATTTCAGCTCAGGTTATGATCTCAGGGTCCTGGGATCCAGCCCCACATTGGGGTTTATGCTCAGCTGGAGTCTGCTTGTCCCTCTCCCTCCCCCTCTGCCCCTCCCCCCTCTCTCTCAAATAAGTAAAATCTTAAAAAAGTCACTCGTGGGGCACCTGGGTGGCTTAGTTGGTTAAGTGTCTGACTCTTGATTTCAGCTCAGGTCATGATCTCAGGATCATGAGATCAAGCCTCGTGACAGGCTCCATGCTGCACGTGGAGCCTGCTTGATCCTCTCTCTCTCTCTCTCTCTCTCTCTCTCTCTCCCCCTCTCCCTCAGGGCTGGGTGGTTCAGTCAGTTCCGTCAGCTGGGATTCCGCTTCTCCCTCTGACCACCCCCCCACCCTACCCCTGCTCATGCTCTCTCTCTCTCAAAAAAAAAAGTCACTTGCTGTTGTTAAAGCCATAAATAGGAATCTCTAACACTCAAAAACACTCATCTCCCATGGAAAAATAATGTTTCTCTTAAGTCATTTGAGAAAAGGCAATTAAAAAGTGAGGAAAGATAGACATCTTTAAACCATCAAAAATGTATACTTAGATGTTTCTGAGAGGGAAAGTCTGAATCTCTTTTACCAGTAACCAGTTTTTACCTTAGACAAATTATTTAACATCTATGAGATAGTGTTCACATTAAAGAAACTCATAATTTCTTCTTTGACTCTATTACAAGTTTACTGGACAAATAGGGTTATGTATAGGAAAATACTTTATAGCTGCAAAGTACTGTGCAAGTGTATTGTGATAAACACTGATGGTTTGCCCAGAGAGAGAAGGAACTTCGTTCAAGAATTAAGTAATTGGCTTCTTGCTGTCAGTGCATGACCACCATGACTTTTACCTCCTTATAACTAGGATTAAACAGTTTTAGCAGGAGGAGAGGCTGCAGATATTTTTGGAAAACTTTTTGTGTTTAGGTGAAATTGCCAAAGATGTGATTCAGCATGATAACTGTAAGGGGTTCCAGTTTCTTGTGCTTCATAGGATAATAATTTATAATCAGCAGGCAAAAAATTCACAAACTTTTGGGGAGGGGGACTGTTAGTTCTCATTCTTGAAGCTTAATTTTGTCACCTGCTTTGAAATATCAAAAGTAAGGAAAAATGTCAGTTACCGTGATACTTTAGGTATGGCTACTTGTTTTCAGCTCATGGTTTTCGTTTAAATTTTTCTTTAGTTTATCTGATCAAAATTAAATGGAGCCAGTTTCTATAACTTAAGTGTTACCAAGAAATCTCAAAAAAGGAAACACAGTAGGGAGAGACATGGCAAAATATGCAAGCTTACTAATAATAATAAACCACTTCATCTCAACCCTCCTCATTGGAAGTTGACAGTCCCAGTAAAAATGATAGCGTCAGATAAGGTTTTCCTCTTGGCTTGGCAGAACATGAGTCTTAGGCAAGGATTTAGTGGAGAGACGGGATGCTGGGTGGCAAAGAGAAATTCCTGGAGAGATCCATTTTCTTTGCCCCCTCGCCTTTTCTGACATCTATAATTAAACAAACCATCCAAAAGGAGTACATGATTATATGCACATTAAAATCAGCCCCCTTCCCCTACCCCAAGCCCTTCTTTCCCTCAAATACGTAACTGCTGTTAATGCAGTTTGTGTTGGATTGCATTTAGGTAAGCACACATACAGATTATTTATATAATAGAGATCATGCTTACTATAAAATAGGGAGTATGTGAGTCTTCAGCTGTTTTTGTTTTTGTTTTGTTTTTCATGATTGGCCTCACCGCCTATCAGTCAAATGAATCTATTTCATTCTTATAAATTGAGATGGCAAAGATTTTCTTTAAAGATCAGATAATAAATATTTCAGATTTAGCAGGCTATGTAGTCTTGGTTGCAATTAGTAAATTCTGCCATTGTATAGCACAAAAGCAGCCATAGACAACACATAAATTCATAAGCATGGTTGTGTTTCAATAAAGCTCTATTTGCAAAAACAGGCCAAGTTTGGCCCATGGGTTGCAGTTGGCCAAACTGTTCTGAATTATGACATAGTATTTCTGCATTAAAATTGTCATACTTTGTTTTAACTATTTCTCTAGTTAATTATGTCCAGTGGTTCACTATTAAACACTACTGTAATGAATATCCTATACAAATAATCCTGTACATGTATGAGTACTTCTGTAGGAAGTGAAATTGACAGGTCAAAGATGTGTATATTTAAATGTAAATATAGCTTCTAAATTCTCCAAAGGCCTTTACCAGCAAATACTCCCCAAAATTACATGAAAATGGACTTCTTAACACCTGCCAACACTATTATTTTTTTTTTTTTTAATTTTTACCAATAATGGGCGCTTGGGTGGCTCAGTTGGGTAAGTGACTGCCTTCAGCTCAGATCATGATCCCGGGGTCCTGGGATCGAGTTCTGAGTAGGGCACCTCTTGCTCAGTGGGGAGTCTGCTTCTCCCTCTCCCACTCCCCTGGCTTGTGTTCCCTCTCTCGCTGTCTCTCTCTCTCTGTCAAATAAATAAAAATCTTTAAAAAAATAAAAATAATGAAAATAAAATTTTTACCAATATTATGTGCAAAAATATTATTTCCTGTTTTTATTTACAATTGCTTAATAATTCGCTGGTAAGGCTTGAGAGAACTAATAACACCCCTTTACCTTCCTGCCTGACTTAGAATAAATTAAAGGACAGATGCAGGAATCAAAACAGAGGATATCACCTATGCTGTTGATAAAGCTGTTGGACAGCTTGGCCTGTATCTGTGATAACAATAGTTTTCCGAATACTACATCCTAAAACTAATCTTCCCCACTTTTATCACAGGTAATGTTGGAAAATAACAGACCTGCCATTAGCAGTCTCTCCTTGGAAAACATACATGAAGAAACAGAATTTGTGATTCATAAGGCAATCATATCCCAAAAGGAAAGAGAGAAAGTGGCTGAACTGCACACGACCAGTTCCCTTTCCCAAACTTCCCAGTTAGATGGGTCACTGGGGAAGGGAGGAAGACAGATCAGGAGTGCCACTCTTAGGTGGTCCTTCCACCAAGAAACGTGAGTAGGAAAGTCAGTGTCTTCCCCCAACACTCCAGCTCCAGTCTGACTGAGGCTGACCATCTCTCCAATAAATGAGATGGTCCTTCAGTTTTTTGTAAACTGCTTATTCTTATCCCCTACCCATTTTTTTAAAAGATTTTATTTATTTATTTGACGGAGAGAGAATGAGAGAGAGCACATGAGAGGGGGGAGGGTCAGAGGGAGAAGCAGTCTCCTTGCTGAGCAGGGAGCCCGATGCGGGACTCGATCCCAGGATTCCAGGATCATGACCTGAGCGAAGGCAGTCGCTTAACCAACTGAGCCACCCAGGCGCCCTATCCCCTACCCATTTTTAAAAGCTGATTTGTTCACATTTTTCTACAGCTTTCTAGGAGTGCTTCCCTCTTATTAAAGATATTAGTCTTTGGTTATTTCCTGAAATTCCTGTATTTATTAAAATCTAAGATGCCATTGCTTATAAGATACCATTATTTTATTATTCCTATTATTATATTATTCCTAAGGGGAGGGAGGTTAAAAAAAAAACAGTGTTAAGTAATTTAGAATTTATATTAATTGAAATAGCTTGCTTAGACTTTTTTTGGTATGCATACTAAAAGGGAAAATAGAAGCAAAATAGACTGGCTAAGGTATTCACAAAACATTTTCTATTCAGAGTTCACCCACTCTCTTAAGTCAGTTTTTCTGTTCAGAGCCCTTGCTGTTCATGGTTTTCCACACTGTATATCATCCTCTGCGCCATCAAATACGTTGGTGCAGCCATGTTCCTCAAAGCCATATTTCTTCATTACTGTCTTTAGAATTTTTTTTCAAGCCATACCATCAATTCTGTAAGTTTCAATGCTGGCACTTTCTTGAGCTTATCAGTAGATGTAATAAGGTTTCAGATAAAAACAAGACAGAACAAAAAAACACGACTCATATTTTCCTCCTGAAATGGTTCTTGAATAGGGTGTTGAGAGAAGTGTTAAGGGGTTGCACCTTTCAATAATAATGTAAATGACAACCAATTTGGAACATGTGCAGGCAATGGCTCTACTTCACAACTACTGCCTGGCAGGCAGCAAATGTAAGACACCACTCTTTGTACAACAATGTTGATTGGCGGTACGTTAAAATTCGAAGAAATGTTTGTTATAATTGGTGATTTAGAGTGCTTTTTTCCTGTTGTTTTTCTTCCTTTTCATGTTTTGTGGTAAAATACATACAACAAAATTTGTCATTTCACTTTTTTTTTTTTTAGGATTGTATTTTTTATTTGAGAGAAAGCAAGGGAGCAAGCACTGCCAGGGTGGAGGAGGGGCAGAGGAAGTAGGAGTAGACTCCTGCTGAGCAGGAAGCCAGATGCTGGGCTGCATCCCAGGAACCCCTCCACCCCCACCCCAATCATGACCTGAGCTGATGCTTTACCCAGCCTCCCTCATTTCACTATTTTTAAGTGTACAATTCAGTGGTATTAATTACATTCATAGTGTTGTGCAAATATCACCACCATCATTTCCAAAATGTTTCATTACCCCAAGCAAAACTGTACCCATTTCCTCTTTTCCCAGGCCCTGGTATTTTCTTTTTTTTTTTTTTTTTTTGGCCCTGGTATTTTCTAATCTCTAAAAAGCATCTTTGAATTTCTCATTTGATTCTAATTTCTTCTTGTGATGCATGCTTAAGTACAGATTTTTCAGTTTTGATTGTGAGAAAATGATTTGTTCACCCTTAACTGAATTCATAAAACTAAATTCTAAATTTTAAGTATGCTGTTACCATCTCTAACATCTAGAGGAATCTTGGCAATCATGGGGAAAAATGTTAAGTTCTCTAGATCTTTAGCAATACTTCTGTTATTCTGACATGCTGTCCAGGATGTCAAAAACATATCTAGGCTATTTGGTCCTTAAAGAAACATTTATTTATGTCATAACTTTGCATGAAGAAACCTTTTAAGAAAACAGTTCAATAGTTTGGATCCCACTTGAAATTCCCAGCAATTCTTTCTCCATAAGAGTTTTTACTAAACTAGCATTCAACTTTTTAAAAAAAATTTTTTTTTTTCTTGAGATTTTATTTATTTGCGAGAGAGACAATGAGAGACAGAGAACATGAGAGGAAGGAGGGTCAGAGGGAGAAGCAGACTCTCTACCGAGCAGGGAGCCCGATGTGGGACTCGATCCCGGGACTCCAGGATCATGACCTGAGCCGAAGGCAGTCGCTTAACCAACTGAGCCACCCAGGCGCCCCAGCATTCAACTTTTTTAACAAGAAACATTTACTTACTGCTTTTTTTTTTGTGCATTCTATAGGGATGAAAAGAGTGATTTTTTTTTTTAACCATGAATTCAAGCCATGAGTTTTTTATTTATCCTTCATGTATGGTTTTAATAAAAAATTCTAAATCTGGATATTGACAACTGTAAAAAGTACTGTTCATATTTGTTTTGTTTTTCCCTTTTAAGATATTCTTAAGTCACATGTCAGGAAATGACCCATCAGATGAGATTAGCTTTTGAGTTTACATGCCACCTCAGGTTATATTTAGTGCTATTGGCAAAAAATTTTATGGGTCTGCAGATCTTTCAACTTTGTTCAAGTTTTTGGCAAGATATTTCAGTGTGTGTGATATGTTTCCTTTTGGCAAGTTTCTGACAACTTGATGCTTTAAAAAATATATGTCTGGGGCGCCTGGGTGGCTCAGTTGGTTAAGCGACTGCCTTCGGCTCAGGTCATGATCCTGGAGTCCCAGGATCGAGTCCCGCATCGGGCTCCCTGCTCGGCAGGGAGTCTGCTTCTCCCTCTGACCCTCCCCCCCTCATGCTCTCTCTATCTCATTCTCTCTCTCAAATAAATAAATAAAATCTTTAAAAAATATATATATATATATATGTCTGTGATGTGATCTTCAATACTTGCCTTACACCATTTTATTTTTTGACACTAAAAAGTTAGTTTGTAACAGGCCTTGAGCCGAACAAAATATACGCTCATACGTGTTGCCACACTTTGAGAGGTTGTCCTTTCTTTGGAGGGCATTTCTATTTGTGGATGAATGTACCCAGAGTTACATAAATGAGATACTAGATAAAGAAGAAGAGTTGTGGCCACAGGAACTTATCCTTCATCTATTCATCTCCTGTCTCCAACAAGATCAAGAAGAAATTCTCTAACAGTTTTTAAACTGTTTCCAAATAAGAGACTATTGAAAAATCATTCTTAAAGGAGGGAAAAGCCAAATCTGGTAAAGTAAGACACATTCATTAATATTTTTCTATTTTCATCTGAAGTCTTTAGGAAAGCAACTTCATTTTTACCACTTTAAAGAGAGTTAAAATTATATCACTTTGGACTATCTTATCACAGTTAATCATTCATCCATTAGTTTACTCTAAGTTAAAAGTTTGGGGAAATTCTGCATTTCCCCCTTATTCCTCTGAGCAGCTGCCTTGTAAATAAATGGGCATGCCTGGTCAGTAGAGGGGTTGGCTGAAGGAAAGAGAGGGTTTAGGACATTTCTTTGATCTCTACTCAGAAACAAAAAATTCCAGTTGTGTGCTTTACTCAGCAAGATGCAAGGAGGTGGTCCTTGACAAGTCTCCAATGTGATTTCCATATGGACTCTAAGGTCTTAAAACAATTCTTTCTAATCTTCTGTCTTATAATGTTTCAGATTTAAATTCCATCTGCACTCACCTTTTAGCTCCTCTGCTGCCACTCTAGAGCTGAGTCACCATGAATAATCTCTCTTCGTCTTTGAGGCTGGGTCAAGCCTAGAGAATAACATGGGAAAATGCCTCATCCTTACAGTTGAATTTGCTCTATGGGTTTCAGAATAGATGTTCTTTGCTGAGAGTTACTACAATGTCTACCTAAATGTCTTCATCTTAGACAATCGTGCGACAAGATCAGGATGGCTGCAACCTCAAGGCAAAGGCTGTTTACTTCTGTTAAACATGATTTGCCAGAGAAGATTTAAATGCTGCTGTTTTGCTATGATAAAACTAGTGGTGCCTATGGATAGATTTAAAGATATACATTCTCAGAATACATTTAAGCATTTTAAGGATATTTTATCCCATTCTTTAAAAAGGTCCAGTTTGTTAAATAATTCAGAGTATTAAATTTTAAGATCGAGGGAATTCACTAAGTTTTAAAGAAAGGAGATATGATTTAGATGCCAGGATACTCATGATTGAGGCATCTCTTTACCACTAGTGGGCTGAATAATCATGGGAAAATCACTTTGTTTATTTGGTTTTCAACTTTCTCTTCTTAAAAGGAAATAGGATGAAATAATTCCTAAGGACATTTTCAGCTGCAGCTTCCTGTAGTTTCAAGTTGATATAAATTTATTGTGGTCTTTAGAATACACTTAAACACAATCTTTTAAGAAGTCTCAAAAATTGATGTTCTAACACAATAACTATGTTCTAAAATAATAAATACTATGCCATTGGATAAGTCATAATGAACAAGTTACTGAAAAGTTGTTAAATATTATTCTTTTAATAAATATCTAAACCTTTAAGGAACTGGAAATCTGTCATCATGATGGGAGGTGACCATTTATAACTATAGTGTGAAGCAAGATGACTTGATTAAAAGCTTACTGGAGGATTAGATATGTTCTGGAAGCTGTGGTGGGTCATAGCACACTTTGTGTGAGAAACATGCTGATGCAGACAGTAATACCAAGGGATAAAGTTCTTCTTAGACCCATTTTTCCATACTTTTCTGCAAGGGATTTTAGTACCTAAATGAAACATATTTGCTTTCATACACATTTGTGTATGTGTGTGGTGTTGAGGGGAGTTGATGGAGATGAATGTGGAGGATGACCATGCTTTTAGGTAAGTGCTATTCTCTAGAATTTGGTAAATCCTTTTTATTTATAGGAACTATTTTTAAAGCATTATAAAATTGTGTTTCCTTTGCACATTATTCTGTCTCTAAGTAGTTATGCATTCTATTAGATCCTAAACACACTAAGATTCTCATCAAATTTCTCTCAAATATTTGTAAAATAAAATTATTCTCACATTTGAAACAGAACATGAATGTTTTCCTGTGGAAAAGATTCACTGAATATGACTATGCCCCTTCCTTGGTTTATTTTTCTCCATGGCACTTTTTATCCTCTATGTACTATGTATTTTAGTTGTTCATTTTTTTATTGCCACTTGCAAAATGGCTGCCAGGAACTCAGCTCAGTGTGTCAGGGGGGCATTTTTGAAAGAGAATAAGGTAAATGACTAATGAGCTGGTCTAATATTTTGAAAATTGGCAATCCCATTTTATATATATATATATATATATATATATATATTACTAGATTATCCTATTACACACCCATTGTGAACTTCAAACACCAAAATATGAATATATCACATCTTTACTGTCTTTCTTTATACACTTGAAATTGGAGTTTCCATGAGATATCACTTGTTTAAATGAGATTTATTTTTTGAATTAAGAATATGATATTGGCATAATTAAGTCAAATGTAGATGGATTGCTGAAATCATCTTAGAAATGGTAAGAAATGGTTAGAAAAGGATCATTCATTCATATTAAGATGGAAACTGACTTAAAAGTCTGAATCTTTTCAACAATTGTTTGTTTTCAATAACTTTTTCTTCTATTGAAATTGTTCCTTATAAGCAGGAATGATAATGGCTACCATAAAAAGAGAATTTGTGTCCTCAGGAGACCTTGTCCTTACCAGGAACAGATTCTAACTTATTTCTTTGTGAAATCGTTTCTAGTGCCTCTTTTCCTGCAAAGTTTTAGCATCAACTCCTGATTTTGCTTTCATATGTATTTGTACATGAGATCAAAAATGATACAGTCTATAATACCTACCAAAAACACTGAACTAAAATAACAAGTGGGAAGGAAAATGTGACATTTCTTTTACACTTTATTACTGATCAAAGAATAGAGTATGGGTATTTTGCTCCAATAGAACTCAGAAACTTTCAATGATATGAAGGCAATATTATAGGAAGGCTTGTTAAAATATTTATAGGGGGAAAATAAGATTCTACTAATCAAGGTGAACATTAAGAAAAACATGCAAACATGACAGGACCAGGAAAATGAACACATTATATTATTATCAAAGGGCACAGCCATCAGATGAAAAATATGTTATAAATAGCAGCTGGGCAATTTGAAGGCTAGATACTTTCAGTATTATATTTGGAAAAGAGCACAAACCACCAGCCTTTAAAAAATAGCAGACTGTCTAGTGAAACTTCTCTACCATCAGGAAGAAAGTACATGGGAAAGCTGACCAAATGTGGTCACTCATCATTATATTAAATCACTGAGGGGGCGCCTGGGTGGCTCAGTCGGTTAAGCAGCTGCCTTCGGCTCAGGTCATGATCCCAGAGTCCTGGGATCAAGCCCCACGTTGGGCTCCCTGCTCAGTGGAGAGCCTGCTTCTCCCTCTCCCTCTGCCTGCCTCTCTGCCTACTTGTGCTCTCTCTCTCTGTCAAGTAAATAAAATCTTAAAAAAAAAAAAATCATTGAGTACATAGCTCAGAACAGACATTAAAGAGAAATACATGGTAGAGGGAGAAGTGGAGAGAGTGCTATGGTTAATATTCTTTGATTTTAAGTAACAGAGAGTAACTCAAGCTAGCATATGTGAAATATATATTATATTATATATTATATTAATATATATAAGTGTCGCATACTCCAACTACATGAATGTGGCCAGGCTTTAGGAAGGGAGTGAATCCAGGGACTGGAAAACATCAGTTTCTCCCCATTTCTTCTCTCTACTTCTTTCTGTAAGTGTGCTTTGAGCACAGGTCTAACTCCTGGCTGGGAAGACACACAAAGATCATTTCTACATAGACTTGAAAGATAAAGTTAATGTGGTGGACGGAGTGTTGGTTGTTAGCAGAAGGTTGGACCTGGGATGTGACTCTTCTGATAGAAATGGGAATCCTTAGGGCTTTCACTCAACATGGGAGGAGTTTGGGGGTAGAACAGGTGTGTCATAGTAGCGCAGGGCAGAAAGTCAGTGTTCATAAGACCTAATGTCCAGGAGATAAAGGCTCCAGAAAAGGACTAGCAGCTTTGCTCAGGTCTTATAAGGCCTTACGTTGCCCTTCCTACCATTTTAATTGGGAGAATGCTTTTATCTGGGATCCTTGTGTGGCTTGCATTCCATCTTAGTCCAAATGTCACCACCCAGAGAGGTCTACCCTAACCACTCTATTTAAAGAAACCTCCACACCACATTCAAAGTACTCTTACAATTACCTTGTTTTATCTCCTTTAAGAGCTTATTTTTATGAGATTATCTTATTTCTATACTAATCTATTGTCTGTTCTCACCTTCTGCTTTTTGTGACATCATAGGCCTTTTCTGACTTGTTCTCCTTTGTGTCTCTATCATCTAGCACAATGCCAAGCACATAACAGGTGCACAATAAACATCTGTTGGATAAATGACTGGGAACATAGATTGCTACTATAGAATTGGAGCTAAGAACAGTATGTGGCACTAGGTGCTAGGAGATTATATAGTACTTTGATGTTCCGTAGCAGAAGGAAGGTCTTTTTAGTCCTATCAGAGGCAGGATCTGCCTTCCCATGTTATTGGGGGCCTTACAGTACTTATTATACCTATGCTTCAGGGTGAGGTTGGAAAATCAAGACTTACCAGCTGGCTTGAGATCCAACCTTAGTACGAGACAGGGGATTATGTGTTCAAAGTGTAAAGTGGTCTGGGGCACATCGGATGCCTCTACGCTCTGTGAGGAAGTGTTCAGCCATCACTTACAGGTTATTGTTTCATGGCTATTGCCAATCGCCCCGATTCAACTGAAGACAAATAGAATTTTTGAGAAGGGAAGAAGTATAGCTATTTACCAAACTGGGTTTCTAATAGAGATTTTTTATTTTTTGGTTAATGAAGCAAGAATTTATTTTAAATCATCACTATGCATTTGGAAGACTTGAATTCGATTTTATGAAAAGGTAGGATATCTGCAGTTAAGCCTGAATATTAGTGTTAGGACCTCATGGTTTTCTCATAAAGTTTATCAAGGTCTTTGGTTCTTTATAGGAATCAAACAAGGTGATATAAGTATATGGTTTTCTTTCTTTTCTCTTCCTTTTTGGCTGTCTTTCTGAGGAAAGAATTTCATGAGGATATAAGACATACGTCCACTTAAACAGGATGAGTTTCTCTGAAAAAGAAGTTGGGGTAATGTTTGGAAGAAGGCAAAGAAGCTGATCAGTCACAAGCATTAACTTTTTCACTAGAACTTCAACTCGAATGGCATATTTTGATAACACTGCATTAAAAATGTGGCCTTTATTATACCCTGAAAATCATTTTTTTTTTCTGCAATGGTCATTTCTTTTTTTTTTTAATACTTTATTTATTTATTTATTTATTTATTTATTTATTTATTTATTTATTTATTT
>NW_023270268.1:39102281-39116460 GCF_011800145.1 Mirounga leonina
TTTATTTATTTATTTATTTATTTATTTATTTATTTATTTATTTATTTTAGAGAGGGAGAGAGCATGCAAGCAGGGGAGGAGCAGAGGAGAAGGGAGAGGGAGGGAGAAAGAATCTCAAACAGACTCTGCACAGAGCATGGAGCTGGACAAGGGGCTCAATCTTAGGATCCTGAGATCATGACCTGAGCAGAAACCAAGAATTAAACACTTAACTGACTGAGCTACCCAGGCACCCCAGCAATAGTCACATCCTTAATTGTTTTGCTCTAAGAACAAATTTGCTTTTGAACAGCCTGGAAACATTGCACTCTAAATGGCGAGTTTCAGCAATCTCAGACCCAAACAAATGAGTCTACCTTTAGTAACTTGTGGTTTTCACCACAGTTTCTTCTCCCTGTATTATGAGTCTACTATTTATACTCTATTCTGGGGGAAATTAAAATTAAATAATGTAATTAAGAGTTGCTTATTCTATTATCATAGAATCCAAGCCAGCATGGGGATGGGGCCTTGCTTTTTTCTGTGGTGTTTGGCCAGAGTATTTGGTATTGTCTAAGTGTCTACCTTGTTCCTTTCCTGGGCCTTTGGGTAGAGAGAGCAGGCTTTTTATTGTCTGCATCCATTGGCATTTCTGGATCACTTGCTTCTTCAGCTCCAAGTCTGGGCTATATGAGGCAAAAAGAAAATCCATAGAACCCACCACTTTGTCATTCCTCCGGTCCCAAGTTCACCAGCCAGTCTGCCTTTTTCTCTCATCCCTCAGAGTCTTCTTATGTTTGTTTTGTATACAATGTTCAGAGTCTTTAGTTGTACTTCAAGGGAGAAATAGCGAAAAGTACATTAGCTCTATTTTCTTAGTAGCAAAAGTCTGGACAACTGATAGTTGACCGATTGCAAAGGTGATCCCGTGGAGAAAGAAGAGTCTTTTCAACAAATGTTACTGGAACAGTTAGAAATCACATGCAAAAAAAACGGACTTGATTCATAACCATGCAATATAATAAAATTAACTTGAAATGGAGTTTTAAGTGTAAACCTTAAAACTATAAAACTTCTAGAGGAATGCTTAGGAAAAAATCTTTGTGGTTTTAGGTTAAGGAAAGAGCTCATAGATACAATAGTCTCCCCTTATCTGTGGTTTTGTTTCCGAGGTTTCAGTTACTTACTGTCAACCATGGTCCAGAAGCAGATGTTCCTCCTTCTGATACATCATCAGAAGGTCAGTAGTAGCCTAACCCTAGGTCACAATACGTACATCATTCACCTCACTTTATCTCATCACTCCGGCATTTTATCATCTCACATCATAATGAGAAGAAGGGCAAATACAGCACAATAAGTTATTTTGAGAGAGAGACTGCATTCACATAACTTTTGTTACAGTATATTGTTATAATTGTTCTTCTTTATTATTGTTGTTGTTAATCTATTACTGTGCCTAATTTAAATATTAAACTTTATCATAAGTTTATACGCATAGGAAAAAACATGGTATAGATAGGGTTTGACACTATCCCAGTTTCAGGGATCCACTGGGGGTCTTGGCACGTATCCACTGCAGATAAGGGAAGACTACTGTACATCCCCAAAAGTGCAATCCATAAAAGAGCAGACTGATAAATTGCACTTCACCGAACGCAAACCTTTTTACTCTTCAGAAGTCACTGTCAAGAAAGTGAGAAGATGAGCCATAGGCTTGGGGAAAATATTTGCACAGCACACATCTGATAAAGGACTTACATCCAGAATATATAAATGTTCTCAATACTTCCTAAGAAAACAAGCAACTCAATTTAAAAATGGGCAAAGGAGTTGAAAATACAATTCACCAAGTAATAAAATCTAACCACACTGGGTCCTCATCCCTACATGGCAAAGACTGTCTGGAACTGAATAGCAGTTCCCACCTTAGATTAGGCATGAATTTTCCAGTTTTCTTCAGTCCCTACTTGGTCCCTTCCTGGTCCTTGCAGGAATGTGAATTACCTGACTGCTCTCTGTTCCAAGTCCAAAAGGAGAAATAAAGCTATTTCCATTTGCCAGGCTACTTCTGTCATTGTCAAGCTTATGTTTCACATTCTTTAGAGCAGAGTCAGTTCTCTCCCCCATAATTCTTGCCGACTTCCCCAGACTCAACTTTCACACTGGATCCCTCTTGGTTGCCTTGCGTAGCTACACAGTCTCTACAGTGACGTTGAAATTATTGGTTGTAAGGGCTTGATTAAATACTTCTTTTCCTATAAACCATTTTTATCTCTATCTCTAACAGTTATAATAAGAAGAATGATCTAAAATAACATGACCTCTACATATAAAAATTTGTATTAAACATAACTCATCAGTTCAAATGGATTTGAAATCCTAAAATTGTACTGAAAATGGAATTTATCCTATGTGTCCTTGTTTTAACATGATTGTCTTGGCCCCTATTGGGCATTAAGCCCTCAGTGGAATTTATGATATGGAATTAATTATTTTGCTCTCTGCAGACATCACACCCTTCACCTGCCGCCTAAGAGCACAGGATCTAAGGCCTCTGAAGGTAAGGTTCTTGTGTTTGTTTATACAGCCTTCTTCTCTTACTTTATATGTTTACTCTAAAATATGCACCAACAATGGATGGTATATGAATACATAATTCCTGGAAAATAATTCCTCTTTGTCATTTCCATTTGGCATTGAGACTTTCATTTCTATCAATTGAAAAACAGTGAAAATTAATCTAAAGTAATCTGATATTCTTCAAACTGAATTTTTATAATATCAGGATATATAAGCTCTCTCATAAATTATTAACTGCTAATCTGTATTTCTATAACATTTTCATTATATTTAGAGAATTCTTTACATCCCTGGGAAACTCCGCTTCAAGGACAAGCCTGCAGTATATCTTCTAAAGGATTTGTTGGGGCTGGAAGTGACTGAAAATTGTTGAAAACTTATGTCTACATAAAAGCCTGCACATGGATGTTTATAGCAACTTTATCCATATTTGCCAAAACTTGGAATTGACCAGGATGTCTTTCAGTAGGTGAATGGATAAATAGACTGTGATACATCCAAGCAATGGAATATTATTTAGTTCTAAAAAGAAATGAGCTATCAAGCAATGAAAAGACACTGAGGAAACTAAAAAGCATATTGCTAAGTGAAAGAAGACAATCTGAAGAGGCTACATACTATATGATTCCAGCAATCTGACATTCTGGAAAAGGCAAAACTATGGAGACAGTAAAACCATCAGTGGTTGCCAGAAGTAGGGCGGCAGCAGGCAGAGCACAGAGGATTTTTAGGGCAGTGAAGCTATTCTGTATGATACTACAATACTGGGTACTTGTATTACCCATGGGTCTAAACTCATAGAGTGTACAACACCAAGAGTGAATCGATTGCAACAATTATACCACTCTGGTTGGGGGAACTGATGGTTGGGGAGGCTATGCATGTGGGGTGCAAAGGATATATGGGAACTCTGTACTTTTTGTTCAGCTTTTGCTCAGTTTTGCTCTGAATCTAAAATTGCCCTAAAAATAAAGTCAATTAATTTAAAAGGAATGTTGGGGGGCCTTTGGAACTGAGAAGCCATTTGACACATTGGAAATAACATGGCCCTTGAATCAGAAAAGCATTATTTGAATCTTTACCGATCATTTTCCCGATAACTTTGTGAGATTTAACTTCTCTGTGCCTCGGTTTTCTCAGGAGTAAGTTAAATGAATAATATTTATGTTGCAGGATTGATATGAGGAGTAACTGAGGTACCTTCCTACTGGGGCCAAGGGATTTGTCCTTTGTCCCGGTTGCAAAATGAGGCATGCACGTTAGGGGTATGCTCCCAGAGCCTGGAGGCCCTTGGAAGGCAATAGATGAAACTACACCCTTTTCAGAGGTAGTATATAGGAGACAGAGGAAAAAGTAAATACAACTAGTCTCAAGGATATTGTGTCTTAAAATTTTACCTTTTACTCTAGCAGTGATAATGTGAGATCTCCTTAGATAAACTGGTGCTATTTTTAAAATACCACACATACCGCCATCCCTGAAAAAGAATTTGAAATGATACTCAGAAAATTTTTTATTTCTTGGTAAGTTTTCCCTCCAAATATCATTTGAATAATATTTCCAAAAATAGAAGAAAGAAAAATACATACATGAAAGAATTACTTGGAAGAAGTAGCCCCACTATATTGGATCCTAATCACTAATCTTACTGAGAAATTAAACTTGCAATTAGACATATAAATGGAGAGCAGTGACAGGCAAAGTATCTTGAGAAATATGAAAAGAGAAAAATTAAGGCAGTTGGAAGGAACGGATAACCAGAAGAACTGTCAAGTGGCTTCTTTTCCATTTTCTCCTTTACCCCACACCAAAAGTCCCTTAATGGCCGGTGGCAGACCAACAAGCTCTGCCACAGCATCCATTTCTTCCTTTTTCTCTTCTAACAGTTCCCCTCATTTTTGTTGTTATTATATCCCTTTTGCCATTTCCAACCCATGGGCTTCGGGTAAAAAGTCCTTTTTCCCAGTTCGAGAGATTAGTGCCATTAAGATACTCCCCCTCCTTTGCCAGTGATCGCTTCAGAAACGGGCATGTAAGGTGACAGTTTGTGCCAGGGAGGTGTGAGGAATATTTTGCTGAGGGTTTCGAGGAAAGACATTTCCTTGCTCTTAAAAAAGAGCCAGTCTCTCGTTCTCTGGTCATCCTGGAGATGCAGATAAAACACTCAGAACTGCCACAGCTCTTTTTCTGTTGTGCAGGAGCTAATCTGAGGATGAAATTAATTTCATCCAGTGGAGGACTCGGGTGGGGGGAATTATGGAGAAAAAGGACTGGAGCTATTGGCTTGTTTCAAAAATACTATGCCTTCCCTGGAATTCTAGGGATGTGAGACAATACATACCTTTATCTGAACTAGCTTAAATTAGTTTTTTATTTGCAGCTGAAAGCATTCTAGCCAATATCAGCCAACTAATGTACTATTAAAAATGGTTATTTCTGAGAGTTGGTTTTTATTAACACGTGCACGAAAAAGTTAACAAAGATCTGGTAAGACCTTTAGATCATGGCACAGGATAAAGAAAATCAGTAATTTGATACCATGGGGAAGAATACCAAAAAGGCAGTCGACTTGCCTGTCTGCAGCTACTGCCACTCATTTTTTGAATGAATGATTAAGCTGTTACCTTAATGTCTTTTCAATTCACTTTTTTTTTGACAGTTTTGTAAATTGTTATGTGATCTCATACTTATCTGGGTTAGAGACTTAGCAGAAACACCATGAATAACTATGTAAGAGAGTTGGAATAAACTCAATGGGACTTCATCATATTGTGGATAATGGGAGCTGAGTAATATTGACAGTTATAACAAAGATGATGGCAGGGAATTTTTTATAAGTGGGTTTAATGCAACATTGAATCTAAATGCAATAACATTTTAAGACTAGGTTTGATAACAGGTATTTTTAAAAGGTTGGAATGTGTTATCAAACTGTGGAGATTGACTCACACTGATACTTTCCATGATATGAAAACAGTCTGCCTTGATTTTTCAACATACAAGTAATTTCCAACATAGAAAAGGACAACACACACTCGCTAGATATCCTGAATTGACTCTCAGGTACTTTGAATTTTACTTGTCAACCTTCTTAACGAGAATGGGATTAGACTGTCATTGATGTAGAATATACATAATAGGTCATTCATGATGAAAGTAAATGTGTATTTGTTGAATGAATGAATGAATGTAAGTTATTTTCACTTTCGTTTCAATGACCACTTAAGCTATTGGCCTACATAAGGAATTCTATACCGTTAAGATGCTGGATTCTATAAGCTACTCATGAAACTCTTCATCTTACTTTATTGTCAGATTTCACTGTACACATTGGGTCCAGGTTCATCTTTCCAGATGCTTACAGAGTATTTTCACATGCATGTTCCACTATCAGCTCAAACTCAGATATTCCAAATCAAGCCTCCCTCTCATCTGGAATTTTCCCCATCATCTACTCTCTTTTCATTTGGGGCATACCTTTCTCCTGGTTGCTAAGGGATGGAGCATTCACTTTCTTCCTCTCCATTATCCCTCTTATTTAATTAGCCATGGAGTCCTGTTTACTCTTCTTTACAGTATCTCTTGCTTCTTAGTACCATGGAGACAAAACCTCAACTGACTCATTGTTATGTCACTCTTTTCCCAGATTTTATTTACTCCCAGTTCAAACCACACCACACACTTTTGCCAGATTTATCTGTCTAAAACATTGCTTTCATGTAGCTTTCTTTGGCTTGAGAACTCACAGTAACTGTATATTGCTTGACGTTTCAAATCCAATTGAACGTGACTGTCATTCCAGGTCTTTTGCCATTGGTCTAATATTACTTACAAAAATTGTTTTTTAGATCTCCTCAGACTATACTCTCTGTTATAGATTGGTTTCTGGCTGTCCTAAGCACATTTCCCAATGCCACGCCTTTGCTTAAATTGTCTCTGCCAGAGATGCCCATTTTCAAATCCTTCTCCAACTCAATCCCTTTCCTTGTTTTCTTACCTTCACCCTGATTCTCAATCCAAGTATCCATGCCATGCTTTCCTCCAGGTTCAGCTAAGTCCTATCTCTGTTTGTATTTTTCACTATCTTACTTCACAGTTCTTTCTTTCTTTTTTTTTTTTTTAAAGATTTTATTTATTTATTTGACAGAGAGAGACACAGCGAGAGAGGGAACACAAGCAGGGGGAGTGGGAGAGGGAGAAGCAGGCTTCCCGCGGAGCAGGGAGCCAATGTGGGGCTTGATCCCAGGACCCTGGGATCATGACCTGAGCCGAAGGCAGACGCTTAACCGACTGGGCCACCCAGGCGCCCCACAGTTATTTCTTTCTAAAGAAGAATTTCCCCAGGGTAAATTGCTTTCAGTTGTGGAAAGTTAAGCAACTGGATGTCAGTATTATGCAACTTTGAAGGGAATGAATGACCTTTTGGTCACATCTAAGTGAGGAGCACTGAGATCATGATCCTAGTCATAATGTAGCCTGGCGGTTATTTGCTAACTGTGGTCTTCCTTGTCATGGCTTCCCCAGTAGGAATTTCACTAATGGAAAATGATAATTAAATGTTGACTTAAATAATTCTTTCTTTTTTTCCCCTAATGGTATTTTCTTGTTTCTTTTTTTAGTTTTTATTTTAATCACCCAGTGGTCATCACAGCAAGTGCACTCCTTAATCCCCATCACCTATTTCACTAATCCCCCACCCCCAACCCCTCTGGGAACCATCAGTCTGTTCTCTATAGTTAACAATCTGTTTCTTGATTTGCCTCTCTCTCTCTTTTCATTTGTTTGTTTCTTAAATTCCACATATGAATGAAATCATATGGTATTTGTCTTTCTCTCACTGACTTATTTCACTGACTATTATACTCTCTAGCTCCATCCATGTTGCAAATGGTGAGGTTTCATTCTTCTTTATGACTGCATATATATATATATATATATATATATATATGCAGTGGAATACACACTGTGTACACACACCACATCTTTATCCATTCATCTATCAATGGACACTTAGATTGCTTCAATAATTTGGCTATTGTAAATCATGCTGCTATAAACATAGGGGTGCATGTATCCCTTTGAATTAGTACTTTTGTAATCTTGAGTAAACACCCAGTAGGGTGATTATGAGATTGTAGGGTAGTTCTATTTTTAACTTTTTGAGTACATCGATACTGTTTTCCACAGTGGCTACATCAATTTGCATTCCAACCAACAGTGCAAGAGGGTTCCTTTTTCTCCACATCCTCGCCAACACCTGTTGGTTCTTGTGTTATTGATTTTAGCTATTCTGACAGGTATGAGATGATATCTCACTGTAGTTTTGATTTGCATTTCCCTGATAAGTGATGTTGAGCATCATTTCATGTGTCTGTTGGCCATCTGTATGTCTTCTTTGGAGAAATGTCTGTTCATGTCTTCTGCCCAATTTTATTTGGATTATTTGTTTTGGGGTGTTGGGTTTTATAAGTTCTTTATATATTCTGGACACTAAACTTTTATTGGATATGTCATTTGCAAATATTTCCCCCCATTCCGTAAGCTGCCTTTTTAGTTTTGTTCATTGTTTCCTTCTCTGTGCAGAAGCTTTTTATTTTGATGTAGTCCCAATAGTTTATTTTTGCTTTTGTTTCCCTTGCCTCAGGGGACCTGTCTAGAAAAAAATTGCTACAGCCTATGTCAGAAATTACTGCCTATGCTCTTTTCTAGGATTTTTATGGTTTTACATCTCACATTTAGGTCTTTAATCCATTTTGAGTTTATTTGTGTGTGTGTTGTAAGGAAGTGGTTCAGTTTCATTCTTCTGCATATTGCTGTCTAATTTTCCCAACACCATTTGTTGAAGAGACTTTTTTCACATTGGATATTCTTTCCTGCTTTGTCAAAGATTAATTGACCATAAGGTTGTGGGTTTCTGGGTTTTCTATTCTGTTCCATTGATCCATGTGTCTATTTTTATGCCAGTGCAATACTGTTTTGATTACTACAGCTTTGTAATATACGTTAAAGTCCAGAACGGTGATGCCTCCAGTTTTGCTTTTCTTTTTCAAGATTGCTTTGGCTATTCAGGGTCTTTGGTGGTTCCATACAAATTTTAGGATTCTTTGTTCTAATTCTGTGAAAAATGCTGTTGGTATTTTGATAGGGATTGCATTAAATGTGTAGATTGCTTTGGGTAATATGGGTATTTTAATAATATTTGTTCTTCCAATCCATGAGCATGGAATGTCTTGCCATTTCTTTGTGTCATCTTCAATTTCTTTTTTAAAAATTTTTTATTGTTATGTTAATCACCATACATTACATCATTATTTTTTGATGTAGTGTTCCATGATTCATTGTTTGTGCATAACACTCAGTGCTCCATGCAGAACATGCCCTCTTTAATACCTATCACCAGGCTAATCCATCCTCCCATCCCTCTCCCCTCTAGAACCCTCAGTTTGTTTTTCAGAGTTCATAGTCTCTCATGGTTCGTCTCCCCCTCCGATTTCCCGCCTTCATTCTTCCCCTCCTGCTATCTTCTTTTTTTTTCTCTTAAGATATATTGCAATATTTGTTTCAGAGGTATAGATCTATGATTCAACAGTCTTGCACAATTCACAGCACTCACCATAGCACATACCCTCCCCAATGTCTATCACCCAGCCACCCCCTTCCCCCCCCCCCCCCCCCCACTCCAGCAACCCTCAGTTTGTTTCCTGAGATTAAGAATTCCTCATATCAGTGAGGTCATATGATACATGTCTTTCTCTGATTGACTTATTTCGCTCAGCATAACACCCTCCAGTTCCATCCACGTCGTTGCAAATGGCAAGATCTCATTCCTTTTGATGGCTGCATAACATTCCATTGTATATATACACCACTTCTTCTTTATCCACTCATCTGTTGATGGACATCTTGGCTCTTTCCACAGTTTGGCTATTGTGGACATTGCTGCTATTAACATTGGGGTGCCCCTTCGGATTCCTACATTTATATCTTTGGGGTAAATACCCCATAGTGCAATTGCTAGATCGTATGGTAGCTCTATTTTCAACTTTTTGAGGAACCTCCATACTGTTTTCCAGAGTGGTTGCACCAGCTTGCATTCCCACCAACAGGTAGGAGGGTTCCCCTTTCTCCACATCCCTGCCAACATCTGCCGTTTCCTGACTTGTTAATTTTAGCCATTCTGACTGGTGTGAGGTGGTATCTCATTGAGGTTTTGATTTGGATTTCCCTGATGCTGAGAGATGTTGAGCACTTTTTCATGTGTCTGTTGGCCATTTGGATGTCTTCTTTGGAAAAATGTCTGTTCATGTCTTCTGCCCATTTCTTGATTGGATTCTTTGTTCTTTGGGTGTTGAGTTTGATAAGTTCTTTATAGATTTTGGATACTAGCCCTTTATCTGATATGTCATTTGCAAATATCTTCTCCCATTCTGTTGATTGTCTTTTGGTTTTGTTGACTGTTTCTTTTGCTGTGCAAAAGTTTTTGTCTTGATGAAGTCCCAATAGTTCATTTTTGCCCTTGCTTCCCTTGCCTTTGGCAATGTTTCTAGGAAGAAGTTGCTGCGGCTGAGGTCGAAGAGGTTACTGCCTGTGTTCTCCTTTAGGATGTTGATGGACTCCTGTCTCACATTTAGGTCTTTCAACCATTTTGAGTCTATTTTTGTGTGTGGTGTAAGGAAATGGTCCAGTTTCATTCTTCTGCATGTGGCTGTCCAATTTTCCCAACACCATTTGTTGAAGAGAGTGCCTTTTTTCATTGGACATTCTTTCCTGCTTTGTCAAAGATGAGTTGACTATAGAGTTGAGGGTCCATTTCTGGGCTCTCTATTCTGTTCCATTGATCTATGTGTCTCTTTTTGTGCCAGTACCATATGGTCTTGATGATGATAGCTTTGTAATAGAGCTGGAAGTCCGGAATTGTGATGCCACCAGCTTTGCTTCTCTTTTTCAACATTCTTCTGACTATTCGGGGTCTCTTCTGGTTCCATACAAATTTTAGGATTATTTGTTCCATTTCTTTGAAAAAAGTGGATGGTATTTTGATGGGGATTGCATTGAATGTGTAGATTGCTCTAGGTAGCATTGACATCTTCACAATATTCGTTCTTCCAATCCATGAGCATGGAACGTTTTTCCATTTCTTTGTGTCTTCCTCAATTTCTTCATTGAGTATTTTCTAGTTTTCTGAGTACAGATTCTTTGCCTCTTTGGTTAGATTTATTCCTCAGTATCTTATGGTTTTGGGTGCAATTGTAAATGATATCAACTCCTTAATTTCTCTTTCTTCTGTCTTGTTGTTGGTGTATAGGAATGCCACTGATTTCTGTGCATTGATTTTATATCCTGCCACTTTACTGAATTGCTGTATGAGTTCTAGCAGTTTTGGGGTGGAGTCTTTTGGGTTTTCTACATAAAGTATCATATCATCTGCAAAGAGTGAGAGTTTGACTTCTTTGCCGATTTGGATGCCTTTTATTTCTTTTTGTTGTCTGATTGCTGTGGCCAGGACTTCTAATACTATGTTGAATAGCAGTGGTGATAGTGGACATCCCTGCCGTGTTCCTGACCTTAGGGGGAAAGCTCTCAGTTTTTCCCCATTGACAATGATATTCGCTGTGGGTTTTTCATAGATGGCTTTTATGATATTGAGCTATGTACCCTCTATCCCTATAGTCTGAAGAGTTTTGATCAAGAAAGGATGCTGTACTTTGTCAAATGCTTTTTCTGCATCTATTGAGAGGATCATAGGATTCTTGTTCTTTCTTTTGTGAATGTATTGTATCACAGTGATTGATTTGCGGATGTTGAACCAACCTTGCAGCCCAGGGATAAATCCCACTTGGTTGTGGTGAATAATCCTTTTAATGTACTGCTGGATCCTATTGGCTAGTATTTTGGTGAGAATTTTTGCATCCACGTTCATCAAGGATATTGGTCTGTAGTTTTCCTTTTTGATGGGGTCTTTGTCTGGTTTGGGGATCAAGGTAATGGTGGCCTCATAAAATGATTTTGGAAATTTTCCTTCCATTTCTATTTTTTGGAACAGTTTCAGAAGAATAGGTATTAATTCTTCTTGAAATGTTTGGTAGAATTCCCCTGGGAAGCCATCTGGCCCTGGGCTCTTATTTGTTGGGAGATTTTTGATGACTGCTTCAATTTCCTTAGTGGTTATAGGTCTGTTCAGGTTTTCTATTTCTTCCTGGTTCAGTTTTCATAGTTGATACATCTCTAGGAATGCATCCATTTCTTCCAGGTTATCGAATTTGCTGGCATAGAGTTGCTCATAATATGTTCTTATAATTGTTTGTATTTCTTTGGTGTTGGTTGTGATCTCTCCTCTTTCATTCATGATTTTGTTGATTTGGGTCATTTCTCTTTTCTTTTTGATAAGTCTGGCCAGGGGTTTATCAATCTTGTTAATTCTTTCAAAGAACTAGCTCCTAGTTTTGTTGATATGTTCTACTGTTCTTTTGGTTTCTATTTCATTGATTTCTGCTCTGATCTTTATTATTTCTCTTCTCCTGCTGGGTTTAGGCTTTATTTGTTGTTTTTTCTATAGCTCCTTTAGGTGTAGGGTTAGGTTGTGTATTTGAGACCTTTCTTGTTTCTTAAGAAAGGCTTGTATTGCTATATACTTTCCTCTTAGGACTGCCTTTGCTGCATCCCAAAGATTTTGAACAGTTGTGTTTTCATTTTCATTGGTTTCCATGAATTTTTTTAATTCTTCTTTAATTTCCTGTTTGACCCATTCATTCTTTAGTAGGATGCTCTTTAGCCTCCATGTATTTGAGTTCTTTCTGACTTTCCTCTTGTGACTGAGTTCTAGTTTCAAAGCATTGTGGTCTGAAAATATGCAGGGAATGATCCCAATCTTTTGGTACCAGTTGAGACCTGATTTGTCACCTAGGATGCGATCTATTCTGGAGAATGTTCCATGGGCACTAGAGAAGGATGTGTATTCTGTTGCTTTGGGATGGAATGTTCTGAATATGTCTGTGAAGTCCATTTGGTCCAGTGTGTCATTTAAGGTCTTTATTTCCTTGTTGATCTTTTGCTTAGATGATCTGTCCATTTCAGTGAGGGGGGTGTTAAAGTCCCCCACTATTATTGTATTGTTGTCAATGTGTTTCTTTGCTTTTGTTATTAATTGGCTTATATAATTGGCAGCTCCCATGTTAGGGGCATAGATATTTACAATTGTTTGATCTTGTTGGATAGATCCTTTAAGTATGATATAGTGTCCTTCCTCATGTCTTATTACAGTCTTTGGTTTAAAATCTAATTTGTCTGATATAAGGATTGCCACCCCAGCTTTCTTTTGGTGTCCATTGGCATGGTAAATGGTTTTCCACCCCCTCACTTTCAATCTGGGGGCGTCTTTGGTTCTAAAATGAGTCTCTTGCAGACAGCATATCAATGGGTTTTGTTTTTTAATCCAATCTGATAGGCTGTGTCTTTTGATTGGGGCATTTAGCCCATTTACATTCAGGGTAACTATTGAAAGATAAAATTTAGTGCCATTGTATTGCCTGTAAGGTGACTGTTACTGTATATTGTCTGTGTTCCTTTCTGGTCTATGTTACTTTTAGGCTCTCTCTTTGCTTAGAGGACCCCTTTCAATATTTCTTGTAGGGCTGGTTTCGTGTTTGCAAATTCCTTTAGTTTTTGTTTGTCCTGGAAGCTTTTTATCTCTCCTTCTATTTTCAATGACAGCCTAGCTGGATATAGTATTCTTGGCTGCATATTTTTCTCGTTTAGTGCTCTGAGTATATCATGCCAGTCCTTTCTGGCCTGCCAGGTCTCTGTGGATAGGTCTGTTGCCAATCTAATGTTTCTGCCATTGTAGGTTACAGATCTCTTCTCCCGAGCTGCTTTCAGGATTTTCTCTTTGTCTCTGAGACTCGTAAGTTTTACTATTAGATGTCGGGGTGTTGACCTATTTTTATTGATTTTGAGAGGGGCTCCATGTGCCCCTCTCTCTCTTTCTTCTTCTTCTGGGATCCCGACTATTCTAATGTTGTTTCGTCTTATGGTATCGCTTATCTCTCGAATTCTGCCCTCATGATCCAGTAGTTGTTTATCTTTCTTCTCAGCTTCTTTATTTTCCATCATTTGGTCTTCTATATCACTGATTCTCTCTTCTGCCTCATTTATCCTAGCAGTTAGTGCCCCCATTTTTTATGCACCTCATTAATAGCCTTTTTGATTTCAACTTGGTTAGATTTTAGTTCTTTTATTTCTCCAGAAAGGGGTTCTCTAATAACTTCCATTCTTTTTTCAAGCCCAGCTAGTATCTTTAAAGTGATGGTTCTGAACTCTAGATCCGACATCATACTAATGTCTGTATTGAGTAGGTCCCTGGCAGTTGGTACTATCTCTTGTTCTTTTTGTTGAGGTGATTTTTTCCATCTTGTCATTTTGTCCAGAGGAGAATAGATGAATGAGAGAACAATATGCTAACGGGGTAACAACGTCCCTAGAAAATATACTCTAAACAAATCAGAGAAGACCTGAAGCCAGGGGAAAAGAAAGGGAAAGAAAGAAAAAAGAAAAAGAAAAAAAGAAAAAGATAAAAGCAAACAAAAACAGAGCAAAACAAAAAAACACAGAATATGATCAA
>NW_023270268.1:39121460-39126208 GCF_011800145.1 Mirounga leonina
TCTTCTTTATCCACTCATCTGTTGATGGACATCTTGGCTCTTTCCACAGTTTGGCTATTGTGGACATTGCTGCTATTAACATTGGGGTGCCCCTTCGGATTCCTACATTTATATCTTTGGGGTAAATACCCCATAGTGCAATTGCTAGATCGTATGGTAGCTCTATTTTCAACTTTTTGAGGAACCTCCATACTGTTTTCCAGAGTGGTTGCACCAGCTTGCATTCCCACCAACAGGTAGGAGGGTTCCCCTTTCTCCACATCCCCACCAACATCTGCCGTTTCCTGACTTGTTAATTTTAGCCATTCTGACTGGTGTGAGGTGGTATCTCATTGAGGTTTTGATTTGGATTTCCCTGATGCCGAGAGATGTTGAGCACTTTTTCATGTGTCTGTTGGCCATTTGGATGTCTTCTTTGGAAAAATGTCTGTTCATGTCTTCTGCCCATTTCTTGATTGGATTCTTTGTTCTTTGGGTGTTGAGTTTGATAAGTTCTTTATAGATTTTGGATACTAGCCCTTTATCTGATATGTCATTTGCAAATATCTTCTCCCATTCTGTTGATTGTCTTTTGGTTTTGTTGACTGTTTCTTTTGCTGTGCAAAAGTTTTTGTCTTGATGAAGTCCCAATAGTTCATTTTTGCCCTTGCTTCCCTTGCCTTTGGCAATGTTTCTAGGAAGAAGTTGCTGCGGCTGAGGTCGAAGAGGTTACTGCCTGTGTTCTCCTTTAGGATGTTGATGGACTCCTGTCTCACATTTAGGTCTTTCAACCATTTTGAGTCTATTTTTGTGTGTGGTGTAAGGAAATGGTCCAGTTTCATTCTTCTGCATGTGGCTGTCCAATTTTCCCAACACCATTTGTTGAAGAGAGTGCCTTTTTTCATTGGACATTCTTTCCTGCTTTGTCAAAGATGAGTTGACTATAGAGTTGAGGGTCCATTTCTGGGCTCTCTATTCTGTTCCATTGATCTATGTGTCTCTTTTTGTGCCAGTACCATATGGTCTTGATGATGATAGCTTTGTAATAGAGCTGGAAGTCCGGAATTGTGATGCCACCAGCTTTGCTTCTCTTTTTCAACATTCTTCTGACTATTCGGGGTCTCTTCTGGTTCCATACAAATTTTAGGATTATTTGTTCCATTTCTTTGAAAAAAGTGGATGGTATTTTGATGGGGATTGCATTGAATGTGTAGATTGCTCTAGGTAGCATTGACATCTTCACAATATTCGTTCTTCCAATCCATGAGCATGGAACGTTTTTCCATTTCTTTGTGTCTTCCTTAATTTCTTTCATGAGTATTTTCTAGTTTTCTGAGTACAGATTCTTTGCCTCTTTGGTTAGATTTATTCCTCAGTATCTTATGGTTTTGGGTGCAATTGTAAATGATATCAACTCCTTAATTTCTCTTTCTTCTGTCTTGTTGTTGGTGTATAGGAATGCCATTGATTTCTGTGCATTGATTTTATATCCTGCCACTTTACTGAATTGCTGTATGAGTTCTAGCAGTTTTGGGGTGGAGTCTTTTGGGTTTTCTACATAAAGTATCATATCATCTGCAAAGAGTGAGAGTTTGACTTCTTTGCCGATTTGGATGCCTTTTATTTCTTTTTGTTGTCTGATTGCTGTGGCCAGGACTTCTAATACTATGTTGAATAGCAGTGGTGATAGTGGACATCCCTGCTGTGTTCCTGACCTTAGGGGGAAAGCTCTCAGTTTTTCCCCATTGACAATGATATTCGCTGTGGGTTTTTCATAGATGGCTTTTATGATATTGAGCTATGTACCCTCTATCCCTATAGTCTGAAGAGTTTTGATCAAGAAAGGATGCTGTACTTTGTCAAATGCTTTTTCTGCATCTATTGAGAGGATCATAGGATTCTTGTTCTTTCTTTTGTGAATGTATTGTATCACAGTGATTGATTTGCGGATGTTGAACCAACCTTGCAGCCCAGGGATAAATCCCACTTGGTTGTGGTGAATAATCCTTTTAATGTACTGCTGGATCCTATTGGCTAGTATTTTGGTGAGAATTTTTGCATCCATGTTCATCAAGGATATTGGTCTGTAGTTTTCCTTTTTGATGGGGTCTTTGTCTGGTTTGGGGATCAAGGTAATGGTGGCCTCATAAAATGATTTTGGAAATTTTCCTTCCATTTCTATTTTTTGGAACAGTTTCAGAAGAATAGGTATTAATTCTTCTTGAAATGTTTGGTAGAATTCCCCTGGGAAGCCATCTGGCCCTGGGCTCTTATTTGTTGGGAGATTTTTGATGACTGCTTCAATTTCCTTAGTGGTTATAGGTCTGTTCAGGTTTTCTATTTCTTCCTGGTTCAGTTTTCATAGTTGATACATCTCTAGGAATGCATCCATTTCTTCCAGGTTATCGAATTTGCTGGCATAAAGTTGCTCATAATATGTTCTTATAATTGTTTGTATTTCTTTGGTGTTGGTTGTGATCTCTCCTCTTTCATTCATGATTTTGTTGATTTGGGTCATTTCTCTTTTCTTTTTGATAAGTCTGGCCAGGGGTTTATCAATCTTGTTAATTCTTTCAAAGAACTAGCTCCTAGTTTTGTTGATATGTTCTACTGTTCTTTTGGTTTCTATTTCATTGATTTCTGCTCTGATCTTTATTATTTCTCTTCTCCTGCTGGGTTTAGGCTTTATTTGTTGTTTTTTCTCTAGCTCCTTTAGGTGTAGGGTTAGGTTGTGTATTTGAGACCTTTCTTGTTTCTTGAGAAAGGCTTGTATTGCTATATACTTTCCTCTTAGGACTGCCTTTGCTGCATCCCAAAGATTTTGAACAGTTGTGTTTTCATTTTCATTGGTTTCCATGAATTTTTTTAATTCTTCTTTAATTTCCTGTTTGACCCATTCATTCTTTAGTAGGATGCTCTTTAGCCTCCATGTATTTGAGTTCTTTCTGACTTTCCTCTTGTGACTGAGTTCTAGTTTCAAAGCATTGTGGTCTGAAAATATGCAGGGAATGATCCCAATCTTTTGGTACCAGTTGAGACCTGATTTGTCACCTAAGATGCGATCTATTCTGGAGAATGTTCCATGGGCACTAGAGAAGGATGTGTATTCTGTTGCTTTGGGATGGAATGTTCTGAATATGTCTGTGAAGTCCATTTGGTCCAGTGTGTCATTTAAAGTCTTTATTTCCTTGTTGATCTTTTGCTTAGATGATCTGTCCATTTCAGTGAGGGGGGTGTTAAAGTCCCCCACTATTATTGTATTGTTGTCAATGTGTTTCTTTGCTTTTGTTATTAATTGGCTTATATAATTGGCAGCTCCCATGTTAGGGGCATAGATATTTACAATTGTTTGATCTTGTTGGATAGATCCTTTAAGTATGATATAGTGTCCTTCCTCATGTCTTATTACAGTCTTTGGTTTAAAATCTAATTTGTCTGATATAAGGATTGCCACCCCAGCTTTCTTTTGGTGTCCATTGGCATGGTAAATGGTTTTCCACCCCCTCACTTTCAATCTGGGGGCGTCTTTGGTTCTAAAATGAGTCTCTTGCAGACAGCATATCAATGGGTTTTGTTTTTTAATCCAATCTGATAGGCTGTGTCTTTTGATTGGGGCATTTAGCCCATTTACATTCAGGGTAACTATTGAAAGATAAAATTTAGTGCCATTGTATTGCCTGTAAGGTGACTGTTACTGTATATTGTCTGTGTTCCTTTCTGGTCTATGTTACTTTTAGGCTCTCTCTTTGCTTAGAGGACCCCTTTCAATATTTCTTGTAGGGCTGGTTTCGTGTTTGCAAATTCCTTTAGTTTTTGTTTGTCCTGGAAGCTTTTTATCTCTCCTTCTATTTTCAATGACAGCCTAGCTGGATATAGTATTCTTGGCTGCATATTTTTCTCGTTTAGTGCTCTGAGTATATCATGCCAGTCCTTTCTGGCCTGCCAGGTCTCTGTGGATAGGTCTGTTGCCAATCTAATGTTTCTGCCATTGTAGGTTACAGATCTCTTCTCCCGAGCTGCTTTCAGGATTTTCTCTTTGTCTCTGAGACTCGTAAGTTTTACTATTAGATGTCGGGGTGTTGACCTATTTTTATTGATTTTGAGAGGGGCTCCATGTGCCCCTCTCTCTCTTTCTTCTTCTTCTGGGATCCCGACTATTCTAATGTTGTTTCGTCTTATGGTATCGCTTATCTCTCGAATTCTGCCCTCATGATCCAGTAGTTGTTTATCTTTCTTCTCAGCTTCTTTATTTTCCATCATTTGGTCTTCTATATCACTGATTCTCTCTTCTGCCTCATTTATCCTAGCAGTTAGTGCCCCCATTTTTTATGCACCTCATTAATAGCCTTTTTGATTTCAACTTGGTTAGATTTTAGTTCTTTTATTTCTCCAGAAAGGGGTTCTCTAATAACTTCCATTCTTTTTTCAAGCCCAGCTAGTATCTTTAAAGTGATGGTTCTGAACTCTAGATCCGACATCATACTAATGTCTGTATTGAGTAGGTCCCTGGCAGTTGGTACTATCTCTTGTTCTTTTTGTTGAGGTGATTTTTTTCCATCTTGTCATTTTGTCCAGAGGAGAATAGATGAATGAGAGAACAATATGCTAACGGGGTAACAACGTCCCTAGAAAATATACTCTAAACAAATCAGAGAAGACCTGAAGCCAGGGGAAAAGAAAGGGAAAGAAAGAAAAAAGAAAAAGAAAAAAAGAAAAAGATAAAAGCAAACAAAAACAGAGCAAAACAAAAAAACACAGAATATGATCAA